>NC_083519.1:926590-1229621 GCF_032362555.1 Amyelois transitella | reverse complement strand
TCCATGGGAAAGAAATGGAGTGGTCCTATTCTTTTTTGTATTGGTGCCGGGAACCACACGACACTATTACTTAAAGTTTTCTGAAAAACAGTTTAAAAGATTTTGCGTGAAAGATTAACAAACACAAACATATACACTTCCTGGCCAACTTCAGCCATCACGAGAATAACTTTAATAAACAGTGTTTCCAACATGTTTGTTGTTGTTTACGTACTATTTACATTAATCGGGTCTGAAGCCGGTACATCAAGGCCTTGACCTGTTAAATATTCATGAAATTGAGTAATATGTTTATCATTAACTGTTTCTGTAGGAAAGATTTGTAAACAATATGTAGTCATTTCATATGAATAGTGACCCTCTCCAGAAAATAATGTCCCTTATATTGTACGGTCCTTGAGCATGATGTTAGTTATGAATTATGAATAAGAATTCTTGAAATGAAAGCAAGCAAGTAGTGTGTCCGCTGGAAACTATAGGTGTTTTTTTTAATACGTTTTTCATTTCGAAAAGCAGCTTCTAAACTTGCGATTCTAATTTTAGGCGGCGGGCTAGCAACCTGTCATTATTTGAATCTCAATTTTAACATTAAGCCATAAAGCTGAACGTGGCCTTTCAGTCTTTTCAAGACTGCTGACTCTGGCGCTTATTATCACGCGTAATTAGGTATCTTACTCTTTGAAAGTTTAGAGTATCTTTTTGTATGACCATAATTAACGCCAGGCGTATTACCGCATTCGCTCCTGTATTTTGGTCTAGCTGAATATTCCTGACCGTTGGTCACTGAGGGTCTAATTACGTGCCACCACGCATCAATGTTGATGAAACATATCATGTTGAAGGGCAGTTTAGGGTTCGCTTAGTTTCACCATAAACGCTATCCATATTGAAAATTTGGTGCTGTATCTTGGCGAGTAAATTTCCGAGTTTGTTTGAGTTTGGAATACTTGACTTGGGATGTTGATGTGACAGCTAACGACTGCAGAAAGAAATCAAAATTGAAACGAAAATAGTCAGAAAAGTTTGCCGTGAGAAATATTATCCCATTAACGAGTATCTTGTTAACCTTTGCACTTCAATGGTTTCTTATATCTACATTGCACGTGGATGTAAATGTGTTATTGAAATGATTGTTTCCTTAAAAATTCATATTAATTTTATGGGTCTATTTTTCCTTCCAGGAAACACAAGGAAACAGGTTATGCATCAATTAAAAAAAAATATTTTTGCGAACTCGCTCAACTTGTGTGCATATTCTTTATAATAATAAAACGTCCAATAGAACGGAAGTAGATAAATATAGAAAATAATAATAGTAAGTAGATAAAACCACAAGCCACAAGATTTCAACGGTATAGGTATGGTCGTACGCTTGTTTGAACTGAGAATTGATTTTAAAACAACCTCGCTTAGTTTCACAATAGTATCGTCTTAATAAAATCTATATACTATATACTAATATTATAAAGCTGAAGAGTTTGTTTGTTTGTTTGTTTGAACGCGCTAATCTCAGGAACTACTGGTTCGGATTGAAAAATTCTTTTTGTGTTGAATAAACCATTTGTCGAGGAAGGCTTTAGGCTATATAAATTCACGCTGCAACTATTAGGAGCCAAGAAATAATGGAAAATTGGAAAAAATGGGGAAAATTATTTATCCTTGAAGGCTTCAATGTGCACAAAATAACTATACCACGCGGACGAAGTCGCGGGCACAGCTAGTCTTAACTAATATTTTAAATGCGAAAGTAAGTTTGCTTGCTTATTGCCTCTTCACGCATTATCTTCTGAATCAATCTTCTTGAAATTTTGCTTATTAGTTTAGGTATAATTAAGAATCTGGAGAAGTACAAGGGTTACTTTTCATCCAGGTAAAAATTAGTTCCCGTGGGATTTGCTTTTGTTGGTGGCGCTAAATTTGCGCAGGCGAAGCTGCAGGTAAAATCTAGCTTTGTAATAAACGATGAAATAGCAATGTACCTGTTAAGAAAAAGTCGTAAAACGCCCGCATTCGTACCACAAACGTTTCAGCGGTCTAGGTCAGGCGCCTGCTTGGGCGCTCCAATAAATCATAATAGCGGTGAATTGGATAAGTGCAGGCCGGCGGTGGCTTCCTATAGCCTCGTCTTGGGTTCCTCTCCTTATGGCTTCTGAGCTCCTGGTAGCGTTGCGTCATACCTTGGAAAATTTTAAAGGTCTGTCAGTACTACGAGTAGATACGTGGACGATTTGCTTCTTTAAGGAACCTTAGTATTTTTGTGTTAAAACCCAATCCTAGATTATTGAAAGATACATACATACATATGGTCACGTCTATATCCCTTGTGGGGCAGACAGAGCCAACAGTCTTGATAAGACTGATAGGCCACGCTCAGTTATTACTACACTCAGTTATATTGAAAGATAAATATAAATATACATATATGGGACAAATTACACAGATGAGTTAGCCTCGAAGTAAGTTCGAAACTTGTGTTACGAGCTACTAACTCAACGATACTATATTTAAGAATAAATACTTATATATAGATGAACATCCAAGACCCAGACTAATACTACTAAACAGGTTTCTCATCATGCCCTGACCTCCCTTCCAGTCAACTTTAGGGTGGGATGAAATTAAAATAATGATGATGAACGATGATGATGATGCCATATTTTGGCGTAATCTCTTGACTCGTCGATCGATTAAAGCTTTTATAGAAACTATCGGTCGCCTTCACATAATTTCAATTTCCATTGACTAAAAACCCTTACGAATGTTCTGTGTAAGGCTTTGAGTCCAAAAATCTGTTTCAGCCTGAGAATTATGCCAATCATACCGTGTAGAAATCGAAAGGAGTTATTCTGGACAGGAATTATAAAGCTGTTGTAGATGTCGTCATAGTATCTGAATTGGAATGGGCGATGCATATGAAACAACGCAGTTTCGTAATATCTTAGCAACTTTGAAGCGAATCGAATTTTAAACAAAAAGAAATTTACGCTTTTTTACTACGCTTTTATTAGCTTGGGTTGTATGTATGTATGTATGTATGTAACGGAATCTTTGAGCTTAATTTTCACTGATTTCTAAACGTCTGATCAACTTGGAACTTTGCACACGTATCAAGGACCGATGACAATGCAATATTTTGATAAGAGTTTCTCATTATCCTTATTAAAACTGCCAGGATTAATAAATTCATTTTTAGATCCTTCGTATGAGAGTAAGAGAGACAGAGATAGCACCAGTGCCAGTAATCTCCATACAAGAAACCAAGAAGTTCTGACGTATAATGAGTCAAAAAGAGATGTAATATATTTCCATATAATGTTACTATTTACCTGAGGCTTCTTTATTTCATCGCATTGCTCCATTTAGAATTACCATTAGAAACCATAGTAGAATTAGTAGAATATTTTAAAACAATAAAAAATATATAAGTAATAAAACAAAAGTAATAAATGAAAATTGAACAACTAAATTTACAACAATACAAGAATAAAGTTACTACCTACAGAACTTTGTGATATTTAATACGTATTTAACATATTAATGCAATTCTTGAATTAACATTAGGTATCTTTTGCCTATTTATAATAGCAACACTGTAATACTCGTTTAAGAAATGAGTGACATTTATTTATGTCAAATAAGTTTTGCAGTAAGTTTCGAATTCGATTAGAAAACCTGTAAACTTTCTTTCTGTTTTTTAATACCGGTGCCTGTGTATTTACCTATTTGCACTTTGTTTTGTGCTGATAACTTGTCGTTATTTGTAGTCTGGAATCTTCCGTTGAGTCGAGCTTTGTTCTTCCGGATATTCGTGTGATTTTATCATCTGAGATTGGACTCTGACTGTGTTCACTGTGTTGTGCAGATATTTTGAGATAGGACTCCTGTAAAAAGTACCTGATTATTTGAGATAGGAGTCCCAAGTTTGTGTTTGTTTTTGTGAAAGACAGTTTTACAACGAAAGTGCCACGATGTCTTCAGATAAACATTGTTGCGTTCCTGGTTGTAAAGGCAGTGGAGGTATGTTTGAAATATTTTTGTTCCTGTATCAATCTGCCTCTTAATCTTGTGGTTTGATTCCTGGCAAGGCCACAATCGAAAATTATTATGTTTGCTGGATAGTCAAAAATATTATTAACAGTGATTTATCACTATAAAATTCTTTTCAACTGGGTTTAACAATCATCATACATACATATAATCACGTCTATATCCCTTGCGGGGTAGACAGAGCCAACAGTCTTGTAAAGACTGATAGGCTACGTTCAGCTATTTGGCTTTAAGATAGAATTGAGATTCAAATAGTGACAGGTTGCAAGCCCATCGCCTAAAAAAGAATCATCATTATGAGAATATTATGAAATTTAATCCAATCAGGCCACATATAACTTTAAGAAAGTTAGTTGTGAAAACCTCCGGCGATGGGCGCATGGTTGCAAAAGTCTTTTCTAGTATGATAGTTATACTAGAAGTGTTAACTTCCATAAAATAATTGTATAAAAAAACTAAAAAACTACGCGTTTTATTGCAAATCGAACTAAAAAATAGAAAATAAATAATAGTTTAAAAAAAACTACGCTTTTATTGCTAATCAAACTAAAAAATAGAAAATAAAAATTAATGACAAAGGAATTCAGTAGTAGCAAGTCGAACAATCAGTTATAGTCAGTTGTAGTAGTAATTACCTCGGATTAAAATTATAACAAAATTAAATTTATAAACAAAACAATTTAAATCAGAGTAAAAAGCGTGGGGTGCATTTTACTTCATTTTCATAACTCTCTTGTCATAAATATATGCTAATAGAATGATTTTAATATTTACTACATCAGGCACCCCACGCTTTTTACTCTGATTTAAATTGTTTTGTTTATAAATTTAATTTTGTTATAATTTTAATCCGAGGTAATTACTACTACAACTGACTATAACTGATTGTTCGACTTGCTACTACTGAATTCCTTTGTCATTAATTTTTATTTTCTATTTTTTAGTTTGATTAGCAATAAAAGCGTAGTTTTTTAGTTTTTTTTAAACTATTATTTTTTGGTATATTAACATATAACTTTATGATTAATGCTTGAGCCTTATTTGTAAAATAATTAAATTTTAAACCTACTTAACTACCTACTAACATTAAGTAACTTAGCGCTCCGTCAAGTTTATGGTTTTCTTAGTAACTATTACATATTATCAAGCAAGCTTATATATTCAAGCTGAAAATATATTCACTTTAAATTGATTGTAAAGTTTCGCGTGGCTTTATACTATTTATAAATAATACAGATATTAAACCCGTATGAAACGTCAGAGATAAAATAAAGGTACGTCACGTTCGCATTAAATACCTGTTTTATTTAGAGGTATAAATATTCGCTTTGATATTCATAATTTTTTTTTAGGTAGGTACTAACTTGAATTTCATTGCCTGCGTTTAGAAAAAAAATGTAACTCGGGCAATGTCTTATTGACTTATCTTAAATTCAACAAACAGGCTTATCAAATGGGCATAGACCTAACCTAATAGACCTTGACTGGAATTATAATCTCGGGTTTGCCTTAATCTCTAAATATTTGCAGACTTCCACTGCATTTCTTATAGTTATTGCTTTATTTTAATTTCTTTACCATTGTCTATTATTTAAACATGTAGGACAATTTCTTCTTTTATTTAAACATTAGCTCTTGTCAGTGGAATGAAGCGGAGCATCTTGCAATCCTTTTTAACCAATGTTTATGACAACTGGCACGTGCAGTTTTTTTTTCTATTTAGTCAAAACACCTCATTTATTACTTCGCCAAAATTAATTTCTGGCTACCCGAATGTCTTGTCCAGTATTAAAATGATACATCCTCATAAAGCGAAGTAAAAATAACTCCTTCAAAAGTTACGTATGAGCCGCGTGCGTGAGCGGCGCTATATTTAGATTGGTGGCCCAAGGCATTTTCGATCCTTTCCTGTCACCAGAAAGACTATTTTGCAACTTTATTCGTCGAAGATTGTGAATGAGGCATCTTATCATTCACGTACATATGAATATTAAATAAATTGTAGTATAAAAACGTAAAGGTACAACATCTTTCAGTTAGCGTGCATTCCGGTTGAGCAGAACAGGATTGCAATAAGCAAGTGGATGCCGTAAAAGGCGACTTGTGGAATACAAGATCATTAAAGCTGTTAAAAAAATATTAAAACCTCCACAAACGATGCGTGCGAGTGTAAAATTGTGGATCGGGCCGTTCACTGCATCGATATTTATCAAGCGTTACGTGGAGAACATCCATGGGAACGAGATGGAGTGATCCTATGCCTTTTTTTTATTGGTGCCGGGACCACACGGCACTGTCCTATAGCTTTCATAAATGCCTGGGGTACAATTTAACTAATAAGTTTCAGGGGAGGTAGATACGTTCTTCCGAGTATCGAACCCCGAATACGTTTATGAAACACTTGAGGCTGCCCGCGACTTCGTCCGCATAGAAACCCTATCAATCCCACGGGAAATCCGGGTTAAAGTAGCCTATACGTTATTCTGGGTCTTCAGCTACCTACATACCAAATTTCATCGTAATCGATTCTTCGTGAAAGAGTAACAAACATGCATACTGACATCCTGACATACTCACAAAGTTTCGCATTTATAATATTAGTAGGATTGCTAGTTTTGAAGATCACCCGCTGTATGCCTTCCTAACACCGTGGCTGTAAATCTTTAGGTTAACTAAGCGTGGCAATAATAAATACCTCTCAATTACAACCCAAATGAGTCACTCGCGACGTACTATATACGCGTACGCCTCCAATACTGAGGTACTTAAGAGGTATCTACCTTCATTGGTTGATATTCGTAGTGAAACTTTAACTTTTGAATATTAAATTAGCGGTGTGCCGCTGCGGTACAGATAATTTACTGATCATCAAAGTTATCTACATATACTATATACTATAAAATTATAAAGCTGAAGAGTTTGCTTGTTTAATCTCAGGAACTACTGGTCCGAATTGAATGAAAATTATTTAGAATAGACCATTTATCGAGGAAGGCTTTAGGCTATATAACATCACGCTGCAACTATAAGGAGCAAAGAAATAATGGAAAATGTGAAAAAAAACGGGGAAACGTTTTCATCCTTGAGGGCTCCAATGTAGTCCATAATAACTATTCCATAATTATTCATTTATAAAATTAATCCCATAATAATGAATAAAAATTTTGAATTCTGAATTTTTTTTAATTTGATTTATTTAAGACAAAATAATTATATTTGCCCCTGTATGAGATTCACAATCGTAATTCATACTCTGACTCATTTATCATAGTTTAGCTGAACAGACCATGAGTATTTCCTCTTCGTATCTTTGCCAAAATCTATGACGAATTGAATGAAAAGCTACCGGAAACGGAAACACTATACTGTTGTTTACTATAACATTCCCACGAGGTTACTGATCTACATACTTAAACATATATCTCGTACAAACATGTTATCACGTCTATATTCCTTGCGGGGTAGACAGAGCCAACAGTCTTGAAAAGACTAATAGGCCACGTTCAGCTGTTTGGCTTAATTTTTTTTTCATACAATCATACATTTCATTAACCTTGGATCCGTGGGGCCCATCAGCTTTTTAACGTTTTCCCTTGGAGGCTGATAGAGGTATCCCGTCACCAGATGGCTGGAAATTTATTTGGTCAAAGAATAAGCATTGACATTGCTACCAGCCATTTGGGCACGTTGTCGCATGCGGACCATTTAGGGAGTATTCCATTTACAAATTTAATTATAGAGTAAGTAACTAGGTATTATTATTTTTTTTTATTGGTAATTTGAATGTTGAAAATGTTGCCACTCTCACTCGCGAGAGCGCTTCGGCTGTATAACATCACGCTGCAACTGTAAGGAGCAAAGAAATAATGGAAAATGTGAAAAAACAACGGGGAAAATTATTTATCCTAGAGGGCTTCAATGATGTCTAAAATAACTATTCCACGCGGACAAAGTCGCGGGCACAGCTAGTTACTCATAATATCTAAATTTAAATGAATTTTAATCTTGATTCCAAAGAACATGACTAATATTTCGCGCCAAAATAATTTTAAAGTCAAGCAACAAGCTATTCACAATACAAGAATTCTTTCGTATGAAAATGGGAGGCAATTGTCTTAAATTTGTATGCGTATGGTTTTATTATTGATTCGGGTCCGAAACGTAGGTATGCAAATGAGTATTTCATGGTGACATATGTAAATACATAGATTGAAAATCGTGAATACTCATTTAACGACCGCCGAAACAGGCCGATAAGATAGGTACTTATTAAAAGGTCCTTGTAAAACTGCGTAACAATGTTTATATAAATACAAAATTATTGTAACTAGGTTTTTTTTTAAATTGTCTGTACACAGGTAATACATACATACATATATTTACGTCTATATCCCTTGCGGGGTAGACAGAGCCCACAGTCTGAAGTCTTGAAAATACTGAAAGGCCACGCTCAGCTGTATGGCTCGATGATGGAATTGAGATTAAAATAGTGACAGGTTGCTAGCCCATCGCCTGCAGGAGAAATTCCAAGTTTATAAGCCTATCCCTTAGCCGCCGTTTACGACATCCATGGGATAGGGATGGAGTGATCCTATTCTGTACGGCGGTAAACAATATCTACCTTTTATAATAATTACGGACTTCTCCTGGTTTTGTAGCGAAAAAATAACATAGTTTACACAGTTCATAGTTTCTTTTCTTCTAGCTGTCAACAACAACAGCAACCTGTCATTTTATATGAATCTCAATGCTATCATTAAGCCAAACAGCTGAACGTTGCCTATCAGTATTATCGAGACTGTTGGCTCTGTCTACCCCGCAAGGGATATAGACGTGATTATATGTATGTATGTATGTTCTTTTCTTTTATTTAAAATCTTCAATGGATATGCCTAAAATTTTGGGATTCTTTTAGCTAATGGCCTGCTAATAGTAATCTATCCGCTCACTATTTGAGTCTCAACTTTATTAATAACCCTTCCTAGCTGAGCAGGGCCTTCAATTATCGGGGCCATTGGTCTACTGAGTTTCGTGTATATGTTAACGGAAATGTATGTAATCCGTCATTGTATACAATTCCTAGGAAATGTATGTAATTCCTAAAATAGCCCGGAAATGTGTGAAATAAATTATATTAGACACATTTCCTAGGAAATCTATACATTTCCTAAATAGCAATCGGAAATGTAAAACCCGTGGTGGTACGCGGGATTAGCGGGGAGAGGGGCATCATTTAGAATGTTAACAAACGCTAAGAACACCGCTTATATCGAAGATGAACGTTACAAAGAGTTAATAGAAGAAGTTTCCACGGCAAAAAAACAGCTAGAAATAGGGCAACATAAAAAAGGGTATCGTTGTAAAGCTTATTATATCGTCAGTGTTTAACTCTAAGCAATTATTATTTCTTTAAAAATAAACTAACCTAACCCTAAAAATATAATTCTCATTTTAACAAGGTGTTTTATTACGAAAGCCTTCTTTTTATACATTTCCTAATGCGATATAGGAATTATATACAATTTCTAGGAAATATTTACATCTCCCAGGATATGTATTTTAATTATATAATAATTTTTAAAACAATATTTTAAACATTTCCTAATTAGCATCGGAATTGTATACATTTCCTAGGAGTTGTATGCAATTCCTAGATTTTATACATTTCCGTTAACATATGTATACACCTCGTTGGGAGAGGCTGGTGCACTGATATACGAGCTTTACTTAGTTCAGATACAAGTCTCTCACAATCTGAAATAAGTTAAACCATGTAACTTTTACTATAAGTCCGTGTCATGTTTAGATACATACATACATACATAAAAATCGCGCCTCTTTCCCGGAGGGGTAGGCAGAGACTACCTCTTTCCACTTGTCATGTTTAGATTGTGGAGAAAAATAAAGAAATTTGAATTGAATTGAGTACCTATCTCTGTGAGTGATATTCGCGCTCGACTTGGCGACGGTAGACGTGTTATATCTACCTACCTATCTAAACACCATTGTCTCTTTCGTAGATGGAGGATAACAGACAGGACAGCAACGCGACGGAAGACTCCGAGGGTTCAGGCATGGAGAGCGATGACCCGCTCACAGCTACGGACACTAAATATGGAAAGAGTTTTAGGTACTACATACATACATACATATGGTCACGTCTAAATCCCTTGCGGGATAGACAGAGCCAACAGTCTTGAAAAGACTGAATGGCCACGTTCAGCTATTTGGCTTAATGATAGAATTACATACATACATAAAATAACGCCTCTTTCCCGGAGGGGTAGGCAGAATAGAATTGAGATTCAAATAGTGACAGGTTGCTAACCCATCGCCTAAAAAAAGAATCCCAAGTTTGTAAGCCTATCCCTTAGTCGCCTTTTACGACATCCATGGGAAAGAGATGGAGTGGTCCTTTTTTGTATTGGTACCGGGAACCACACGGCATTTGAGGTACTTAAGTCATTAATTTATTTATTTAGTAAATTTCCGTGTGGTTACCGGCGCTTTAGAACAGAATCAATCCATATCTTTTCTGTGGATGTCGTATAGGTAAGGCGATGAAGGAATAGGCTTATAAACTTGAGATTCCTCTTGTAGACGATGGGCTAGCAACCTGTCACTAATTAAGAAAAGTAATGTAATCTAATGTAATTAAGAATAATAGTATCCCTTTAATAAACGTTCAGAGCTGGTCTTTGAAAATCAGATGCAGTTTGTTACCGCTTCTTCTGCACTGACGCCTTGGAAGCGGCAGTAAACTTAGTTTTAAGTAATTTATTTGACGTCAACTAATGTTGTTAAACCATACGTTTTGACAATTATTAAGCGATATATAGTATCCTGTAGTAATGAATAAAAATTTTGAATTTTGAGATGCGAATGTGGATTTTATTCTGGTTTGATATCTAACCAAAAAAGAAAATGGCCAACATTTGGTGGTATTTTTGTTCGCAGACATTTCACCCGGGAAGCATTACCCAGGTTGGACAATTATCGGAATGTGCTGTCCTTACATGCGGCGCCGAGACCCACCCTTGACGAGCTTCACAACGCCTCCCTGTCTAGGAAGGTAAGTGCTGACTTATCAGCTTATCAATCAATCAATACGTATAATGTTTTACATGTGCGAAAAGTGTAAACAATTCTGTCTACATACATAATAATCATGTGTATGTCCCTTGCGGGGTAACCAGAGCCAACAGTCTTGAAAAGACTGATAGGCTACCATCAGCTGTTAGGCTTAGTTATAGAATTGAGATTCAAATAGTGACAGGTCGATAGCCCATCGCCTAAATGAGGAAGTCGGGTACCACACGGCACCAATAGAAAAAGCAAAGTAGATATGGTTTTGAAAATCATATAACCCTAAATAAATAAATACACGCCTCGGTCAAAAGGTTACGTAAAATTGGAAAATAAACCTACAGATAACAGCACATTAATCCATAATCCCCTCTATAACCGAGTCATAGAGTTCCATGCCGACTAACTTAATGTAGGTACGTACTCTTGCAAGCACTTGTGTCAACAAAAGTACGTCTTTACATCTGTTGATGAACAAGGGCGATTAGACAATTACCGGTAACGGTAAATATGTTCGTACTGTTGTTGTAGGTACTTGGCAGTTTATGGTTGTATACATTTATCTATGGATCATCTTATGGGTTCTTGTAATTTTTACAATCGTTACTTAAATGAGGTCTTTGCCTCTTAGGATGTACAGAGCCAACAGTCTCGAAAAGTCTCGTTCAGCTGATGGCTTCTGAACAATAAAACTTTGTTTCCGAAATAATTGTATATTACAAAATTTAATATTATTATAATTAGCGAACCGTCTTGGCTTCGCACGGGTAGCATTTATACATGTATTCTCACTCACTTTTCTGCGCCAAGACATTTGGTCTTGGGTTGTCGATTCTGGCAGCTGGGCTTGCTTGAGATCCTTTTGGATATTTGACCACCAGGTCGATGGCGGGCGGCCTCTTCCTCTTTGTGTATACATGTTTGTATAGGTAATAGAAAAATAGATGCCGTATCTACAATTTTTCTGCATTTCCGAAGACATTCAAGGTCTCGGATATCCGCCGATAGGAGACGGCATAAGGTCTATTTCGATCAATTGCGCCCATCAAGAGGTTAACTATGCGTTTGACGCACAGGTCGCGGGGTCCCGATCTCTAGGTCCTAATTAGTTAATTACAACGGCATTTAGTCAGTCGGTATTGCGACACATTTATGATTATAACATGCTCATTGGCATTTACCTACGTCATCGCGTCCCTGAGATGTTCCAAATGTAAACAATAATATTTATTTTTGGCTTTTGCTTTTTTGGAATTGGAATTATTTTCTGGAATTTCCAGAAAATCGAGTCGAGTAGCTTTTTTTGTTTGTAATTATAGTTATCATAATTATTGGTTTATCGACAGCAATAAAATATTATACACTTCTTGCTAAGTACCTACACCACTGAGGTAATACCTCTTCAGCGAACTTATAACTTCTGTTCTTAAATCGCCCACTACGATAACCAAAGGAAGATATTTAGTTGACCTATTCTAAGCTACAACCTAATGGAAATTAAAAAAAAATTAAAACAATAAAGTTCACAATATTATATAATCCTAGTAGGTATGAAGTAGGAATGTTGCTTTATATAAAAAAAAAAAATACTGTTAGCACCATAAATAATCAATTGTTAACGCTATGCGTAACCATGTTTTGAACCAAATTAAATTGTGATCATTCGTCTTTTGGCACACAAACCTAACTAGCAAAGAAATTGTTTCAAAAAATCCATTTTTTCATATGTTATCATTTACTTTATTACTTCACCACTCAAAAACACATTTTTTTTTGTTTTCAACGCGTCAATGTGTCCGAAAGGCTGGCAACAATTTAATGAATTTATGCATTGGTGTCATTGAATTTTCCTGATGTTGTTTATTTCTAAATTAATTTAATTTTTATTACTTGTGATAAATAAGTTTTATTATTTAACTTGATCGTTAAGTTTTACGATTATATGTTAGTGTTATACATACATAGAATCACGTCTATATCCCTTGCGGGGCAGACAGAGCCAATAGTCTTGAAAAGACTGATAGGCCACACAGAGCTGTTTGACTTAATGATAGAATTGAGATTTAAAAAGTGAAAATATTTATAAGCCTATCCCTTAGTCGTCTTTAACGACATCCATTGGGATAGAGATGGAGTGTTATAAAATGCAAAGAGGTAAGATCATGTTTGTATGCTATGAACGTTATACATATTTGTTTGGTGGATAAATGTGAACTTTTGTTCAGTAATGGTAAAGCAGAGAGATTTATACATACAATCGGGTCTTTATGCCTTACGGGGTAGACAGAACCAACAATATTGAAAAGTCTGAAAGGCCATGTACAGCTCTACGGAGTGACAGGTTGCTAGCCCATCGTTTGAACTAAGAATTCAAGGCTAGACCATTCCCGTAATAAAGATGTGATCCCAACTAAATTAATCTTCATATATATGTATATAAGTGTGTGTTTTTATGAAACTGAAGTTCATACTATTCTCAGCCAGGCCAAACGTTGGAGAAGGATCTCGTGTCACCAGCGATGGGGAGTTCGCAGGTCAAGTTCGGTTGGATCAAGGGTGTCCTGATGCGGTGTCTACTCAACATATGGGGGGTGATGCTGTTTCTGCGCCTCTCTTGGGTGGTGGGCCAAGCTGGTATTGGTAAGTGTTTAAATAAAAGTTAATTGAAATTGCTCTGTCTACCCCGCAAGGGCGACGTGACCATTAGTATGTATGTTATTGAAATTTAAACAATCCCTAGCTTCATCTCTTCCGATTTTACCATGGTGAGGAATTTGTATGGATTATTTTTTTTTTTCTTTCAGATATCTTAACGACTTGTCCATAGTCACTCTGATCAATACGGTTCAATCTTTGCTAAGTATATGTATGTATATAAATAAGCCATTTTTTGCCGGCAGTGCAGTCAATCGTGCTGATCATGACGACGTCAGTGGTGACCACTATTACGGCGCTCTCCATGTCCGCCATTAGCACCAACGGTGTCATCAAAGGAGGTGAGTACCAATACAATAATATTCTTTTTATTAGGAACTAGCGACCCGCCCCGGCTTCGAACAGGCAGTATTTATATATATCTAAACTAGATAGAACTAGTGCCGTGTGGTTCCCGGCACCAATACAAAGAAGAATAGGACCACTCCATCTCTTTCCCATGGATGTCGTAAAAGGCGACTAAGGGATAGGCTTACAAACTTGGGATTCTTTTTTAGGCGATTGGCTAGCAACCTGTCACTATTTGAATCTCAATTCTATCATTAAGCCAAATAGCTGAACGTGGCAATTCAGTCTTTTCAAGACTGTTGGCTCTGTCTACCCCGCAAGGGATATAGACGTGACCATATGTATGTATGTATGTATAAACTAGATCTCTATTCAGATAATCATTTTGGCAACATTGCAAACAGGCATAAAATCTGTTCACGACTTTACGAGATAGCGCTTACATACAGACAGAAACTATCATTAAGTCAACTGTACGTGGTATTTCAGTCTTATCAAGCCTGTTAGCTCTGTTTACTCCACAAGGGATATAGACGTAATTAGGTATATGAATTAATGTAAGAAATGAAAGTATGTACAAACAAAATTGTATCAAATTTAATCCATTTATCTTGTGGGTCGCACCCACGCCTCTTCGACACGTAAGATACACATTTGCATAGTGAGTAGGTATTCTATCATTCTGTCAATCCGTTAAGTGCAGTGACCCTTTGCACATAACATAACAGCTTTCCAATATGTGGGACTGCGAAATAGTGGGATGTCACGAGAAACAATAGGGAAATTTAAAATAATTAGATTTCATTGCTTTCTCTTTTTCATCTTTTAATATGTAGGTATGTTAAATTCTTTTGTTCTTTTTGACCATGTGGTTGTTCAATATAATTTGTATTGTGCGACCTTTTTTCTATTTTATTCAGAATGTGTCATAACTGGCCAGTTAAAAAAAAGAAAAAGAAATTTTTTAAGTGTGCTTAATTTTTTTTTACAATGAACAATATCTAGTACAAATCAAATCAAATAAGTTCAGCGGTTTATTACAGTGCATATTTAAAGTTAAACCAAAGTGCAGTTTTACTTAATCCCAAGAGCATCCCCAGTTTATTTCCATATCTAAGTTTTACTTTTAAAGAGTGCTTTACCGTCTTTAACAGTGGTTCTCGCCACTTTAGTATAGGCACACTCCATATCTTTCCCAAGGATGTCGTAAAACGATACCAAATGGTGACATACATATAATTAGATACGTCTATAATCCTTGCGTGGTAAATATAGTCAATAGTCTTGAGAATACTGAAAGACTACGTTCATCTGTGTGGGTTAAAAAAATAATTGAGATTCAAATAGTGACAGGTTGCTAGCCCGTCGCCTTAAAAGAAGAATCCCAAGTTTATACTTAAGCCTATACCTTAGTCGCCTTTTACAATATCCATGGGATGACAGTGACAGATGGAGTAGTTTTTTTTTTATTTGTGCCGGGAACCACACAGCTCTATACACAATATAGAATCTAAATGTAGATAATTTTTTCAGGCGGCACATACTACATGATATCCCGATCTCTGGGCCCTGAGTTCGGCGGGTCAATCGGGCTGATCTTCTCAATGGCCAACGCCGTAGCGTGCGCTATGTACGTGGTCGGGTTTGGGGAGTCACTGATTACCCTCATACCGGAGACGGCGTATATGGTCAGCAAGAGTTGGGTAAGTGTTAATATATAGTACCCGGTTGACCGAGCTTTGCTCGGTCTACCAGAGATGGCGCTGATATAGTTTCTTAAAACGCGGTTTTTGAAATGTTTATATATCTTGGGAACCGAGCTTTCCTCGAACCTAGGACCTTGATAAATCGATTCCTTGAGCCGAAAAACCTCTAATCTGTAACTTTCATGAAAATCGTTGGAGCCGTTTCCGAGATCCTGATTATATTATATATACTTATATGCAAGAATTGCTTGTTTAAATATATTAGATTTAAAGAATTGACATGCCCCTCCTTTGTCTCTCGTCATTATCATTATGTTGCATCCTTAGTTGACTACATAAACTATGTGATTTGACTAGGTAAGTTTAGGTAGGTTTTTACCCAGATCGACTTTTGTGTGTGCCTTGTGGTTCCCGGTACCAATACAAAAAAGAATAGGACCACTCCATCTCGCTCCCATGGATGTCGTAAAAGGCGACTGAGGGGTAGGCTTATAAACTTGGGATTCTTCTTTTAGGCGATGGGCTAACAACCTGTCACTATTTGAATCTCAATTCTATCTTAAAGCCAAATAGCTGAACGTAGCCTATCAGTCTTTTTGAGACTGTTGGCTCTGTCTACCCCGCAAGGGATATAGGCGTGATTATATGTATGTATGTGTCTTTAAAGAATTGACAGGTCCATCCTTTGTCTCTCGTCATTATCATTATGTTGCATCCTTAGTTGACTACATAACCTAGGTGATTTGACTAGGTAAGTTTAGGTGGGTTTTTACCCAGATTCTAGCTTAAAATAGATTTGTTCTTTTGTTTCTAAAGCTTAGTCAGTGTGTCGAAATCTATAACTAAGTATTTAAAGTCATTTATCTCAAGATATATGTATAAAAATCATAGCTTGTTTTTGTATATACAGACATACATATCGAGGGATATAGTCACGTCTACATCCCTCGCGGGGTAGATAGAGCCAACAGTCCTGTAAAGACTAAAAAGAGTGAAAGGCCACATTCAGCTGTAAGTACGGGTTTATGATGGAATTGAGATTCAAATAGTGACAGGCCGCCAGCCCATCGCCTACGAGTGGAATCCCAATTTTTTTCATATAGCCTATCCCTTACTCGCCTTTCACGACATCCATCGGAAAGAGAGTGGTTCTATTCTAAAGTGCTGAAAACCACACCTTTTTTTTGTTTAAACAAAACATATACGCCTCATCGTTTTACCGTTAAGTATTTACAATGTAACATTTATGCTCTTTAGAATGAACATGAGTCCTTATATCGCCTTCGTAAGTGTTGATATGAACGATGGTGCGCGTCCAAATATGCCGCTACTTAGTGGAAGAGCGTGACTTTGTGACAAACAATCGGATTTATCACGTGGTTTTCTTTACATCATGACTCATCATTTGCCGTGTTATTCCCGGCACCGATTTTAAAAAGAATTGGACCACTCCATCACTTTCCCATGGATGACATAAAAGGCGATTAAGGAATAAGCTTATAAACTTGGGATTCTTCTTTTAGGCGATGGACTAGTAACCTGTCACTGTTTGAGTTTCAATTCATGAAGCCATAAAGCAAAACGTGACCTTTCAGTCTTCAAGACTGTTAGCTCTGCTTACCCCGCTAGGGATATAGACGTGATTATATTTATGTATTGATAGAATAAATTGGCAAAATCGTCTTGTAATTCCCAGTATTAGTCATAGTATGTATGTATAACTTTGAAAAATAACAGTGTTTAGCATCAGCAATGTTCTTTACTTCTTTGTTATGAGTAACAAACATTTTCTTTATTACAAAAGCGCGACTTGCGCAAACGTAACTTAAATCTATCCCGGAGAGTTAGTCTTTCCACTTGCCACGATCCCTGTACAGTTCTTCGCTATATTCACATTCATCGCTCTCTTTAAGAAAGCTCTTGACCTGACCATTCGCCAGGATGTGCGTATGCGCCCGTGTTTAGAATTTCTGAAGTGCAGTTTATATGAAAAACTTGATAGTATAAACAAAACGGTCAATATCATGGTTTGATTATGTTTGTTTGAATTAGTCTCAAGGCCGCGGTATCGTAAACTAAATTCGTGATCTTTTCTTATGCTGTTGACTGGAAGATATCCTAATACATACATACATACATAAAATCACGCCTTTTCCTTGAAGGGGTAGGCAGAAACTACATTTTTCCACTTGCCACGATCTCTGCATACTTCATCCACATTCATAACTCTTATTTAGTTATTTATTCTTTAATTTCACCAATGCTTAAATAACAGTGTTAGTGGGTCTTTATTATCTCTAAGCCTTTCCACTAATTTCGGTAATCGCTGCACCTATTGTATTGTTTATTTATTGTAGTTTTTATGTATGTTTGTAATAATCATTTTATTTTGTATTTTCTGTAAGTATAAACATATTAGTTTGACCCCACTTGATATTCTCTGTCAGACCCAATGGTTGACTGGTAGACAGTGCTTCCAGCATTAAGTCCGCCAATTGTGCTATACATACATTTGTATTCTGTACAATAAAGTTTAAATAAATAAAAAAACAGCCATAAAATCACTTATAATTAAAATTATTCA
Source organism: Amyelois transitella (assembly GCF_032362555.1). NCBI lineage: Eukaryota > Metazoa > Arthropoda > Insecta > Lepidoptera > Pyralidae > Amyelois > Amyelois transitella. Next base: position 1,211,195 of record NC_083519.1, on the reverse strand, counting down.
TCATTTTTGTTCCAGGATCAAGCGATCTACGGGTGCATAACTATAGTTCTTCTCACAGGAATAGTGATGGTGGGGATGGAATGGGAGGCGAAAGCACAGATAGTGTTGTTGGTCATACTACTGGCTGCAATTGCTGACTTCTGTATAGGCTCTGTGATTGGCCCCAAGAGTGACCTTGAATTGGCTCAAGGCTTCGTCGGATACAACAGTAAGTGCATACATACATACATACATATAATCACGTCTATATCCCTTGCGGGGTAGACAGAGCCTACAGTCTGCTAGTTCTACATTCATTCATGTTTTTTAATGTAGACAATGTGCATTCGTCTACGATTTAGATTTAAGAGATCTATATTTGTAAATTGACGTCCGATGAAAATGCTCCAGTGTAGTTTGTTCCGCCGCTTCTTCTACATATAATCACGTCCATATCCCTGCGGGGTAGACAGAGCCTACAGTCTTGTAAAGACTGATAGGCCACGTTCAGCTATTTGGCTTTAAGATAGGATTGAGATTCAAATAGTGACAGGTTGCTAGTCCATCGCCTAAAAGAAGAATCCCAAGTTTATAAGCCTACCCCTTAGTCACCTTTTCGATATCCATGGGAAAGAGATGGAGTGGTCCTATTCTTTTTTTTATTGGTGCCGGGAACCACACGGCACTAAGTAACAGTAAGTGGTTTGTATTTTATTTTATACTTACTGCGCCATTTCGCCTTACTATTTTTAGTTTCCTCCCACCCTAAGGTTGACTGGAAGAGATTGCTTAAGGGATAAGTCCGCCTTTGTACCTCATTACCTGTGTTGTTTCATCAATCAATCATCGCTCCCGCTACTGTTTAAGTTCCACTGTTTATCTTGAGGTCAGACGGGTGGCGTTTCGTCTAAAAACTTGACTTATCCAATACTGGAACATCACAAGTGGATCACATCTAACTCAGACAACTGATTAACTAACCCAGTAGAATGATAAACCAATAATTCTTACTTATTAATTTTATTCCAGTGACAATCCTTCAAGAGAATCTTTGGCCCGACTACAGATACTTCGAGGGCGTGGAACACAATTTCTTCTCAGTGTTCTCCATATTCTTCCCGGCCGCCACCGGCATATTGGCCGGCGCTAACATATCTGGAGATCTTAAGGTACCTATAGTAACTTTTTTTTAAATCACCTTGTTTATAAAAATAATATAAAGATTTTGACAGTATAAATTCCTATTACCTATACGGCCTCTGTGGCGCAGCGGTTGTATGCTTGTCTGTAAAATAAAAAAAAAAAAATCGTTTATTTCTTTTACAACAAAGTGTACAATGATACATTGTTAGGACTCTCTAGTAAGCAAATAATGCTTGTGTCAGAGAACCCTACTCTTTCTTAACATACATTACTAACACTTGTTGATAATAATACAAAATAAAAATTAAAATTTCCATCCTTCCAACTAAGTATGTGTGTGTCTGTGACACCGGAGGTCCCGGGTTCGAATCACGGCCAAGGCATGATGAGAAAACAGCTTTTTCTGATTGGCCTGGGTCGTATATATTTATTTATTTATAAGAAACATAGTGTGAACACCTGCACATTCAGACAACTGCATGGTGTAACAATAATCCAATATGAATGGGTTAGGTTTCTCTGTAAAAGTTGCGGATATCAGATGAAGTCGATTCGTTTAAAAACCTGACTTACCCAATTGTATACAAAATTGTTGGAGTGGATACTTCCACTTGGACCATGCCAAAACCGGAACAGTTTAGGTGTAAAGAAAAAAATATTGTTTAAATATTAATATGGGCCTAAGGGACATTCATACATTCACATAATCACGTCCGTATCCCTTGTGGGGTGGACAGAGCCAACAGTCTTGAAAACTGATAGGCCTAGGGGACCCTTTTAAAAATATATACACTTATGTTTTACAGATTCTCAATTTTATCATTAATTTATCTGCCACCTTTTTCGTCAATTTACATTACTATTTTGATAAATATTTATGAAAAAAATTATATCTATTTGGCTGTAGGTATGTAACGCACGTCTCTATAATATAGAGATTATAGAGAGGTGCGTTATTATCGATAGACAAAGTTGTCTATGTCTATAGTAAACATATTATGTATATATATTATATATATAGTAAACATATATATTTTCTATCAAACTAATTTACTTATTATGAATGTTTCATTTCTCATTCGTGGACTTATTTCATTTCGCAGGACCCCCAAAAATCCATTCCCAAAGGCACATTACTAGCCATCCTGTTAACAACGATCTCCTACCTGGTGATAGCCATAATAGCGGGGTGGACAGTGCTCCGCGACGCGTCGGGCAACGTCGCCGACATAGCCAACTGGACAGTGGCCGATTGCAAAGAAAACGCCACCTGTTTGTATGGTCTGCAGAACAGCAATGAGGTAATTGTGAACACATACATATAATGTGCCGTGTGGTTCCCGGCAGTGCCGTGTGGTTCCCGGCACCAATACAAAAAAGAATAGGACAACACCATCTCTTTCCCATGGATGTCGTCAAACGCGACTAAGGGATAGGCTTACAAACTTGGGATTCTTTTCTAGGTGATGGGCTAGCAACCTGTCACTATTTGAATCTCAATTCCATCATTAAGCCGAGCAGCTGAATGTGGCCATTCAGTCTTTTCGGGACTATTGTCCCGGCCTAGCCAGCCTAGCTAGCCTATGAGTCTATGTATATATATGTATGTCTACCCCGTAAGGGATATAGACATGACTATATGTATATGTATGTATGTATGTATGGCTCTGTCTACCTCGTAAGGGATATAGACGTGACTCTATGTATATGTATGTATGTATGTATAATTATGTTTCCCGTCCAGGTGATCCGCTTGGTGTCCGGTTTCGGGCCGCTCATATACGGCGGATGTTTTGCCGCGACGCTCTCCTCGGCGCTGGCGTCGCTTGTGTCCGCGCCTAAAGTGTTTCAGGTGATTCGGCGAAAATACTTGTTTTTTTTAAATTTTTGACAGGTGAATATATTTATTAATTTTTTTTATATTTTGACAGGTGAATAAATTGATTAACAGGAGTAATATTTGTAGTCTCTGCCTGCAACTCCGGGAAAAAGGCGTGATGAAATGTTATGTTATGTTATGAATAATGATTACTTGACATGTGTATATATATATATATATATATATACGTGAAAAGAAGAATAGAACAAAGAAATATAGCCACGTCTATATTTCTTGCGGGTTAGAAAGAGCTGAATGTCTCCAAAATACTGATAGGCCACGTTCATGGCTTCATGATTCAAATAGTGAAAGGTTTCTTGCTCATCACCTTAAAACAGAATTCTTAAGGCTTAAAGCTTAAAGGCTTATAAACTTACGATAATCATTTCGGGCGATGGGCTAGCAACCTGTCATTGTTTGAATCTCAATTCTATCATAAAGCCGAACAGCTGAATGTGGCCTAACATTTCTTTCAAGACTGTTGTCTCTCTGTTGACTGTTGTCGTCTATATCGCAAGTGATATAGACGTGACTTTATGTATAGAAAAGTAGATTTATTTTCCAAATTGGATACAAGGTATCACTTGACGATTTGACAATTGACGTCACATCTCTTTAATCTAATTATAACTACTACCGCTTCCAAAGCGCATGTGTAGAAGAAGCGGCGGAACAATCTACACTGCAGCATTTTCAACGTCGACGTCAATATACAAATATAGATCTCATAAATCTAAATCATGGGGGAATGCACACATTGTCTACATTAAAAAACATGAATGAATGTAGAACTAATGTATGTACATATGTTTATGTATGTATTTTTGTATTCTGCAGGCTCTATGTCAGGACAAACTGTACCCATATCTGGAGTTCTTCGCGAAAGGCTACGGCAGCAACAATGAGCCGGTCAGAGGATATGTGTTGACCTTCATCATAGCCACCGCTTTCATACTCATAGGTAAGTCCAAATTCTGAACTTTTATTCATCACTAGAGGCCGCCCGCGACTTCGTCCGCATGGAAACGTTATCAATCCCGCGGGAACTCCGGGATAGATAGGAAGTTACTATATGTTATTTTGGGTCTTCAGCTATACCAAATTTCATCGTAATCGGTTCAGCAGTTTTTGCGTGAAACAGTAACAAACATCCGTACTGACATCCTGACATACTCACAAACTTTCGCATTTATAATATTTGTAGGATTATGGGACATTTCAATACTACTTAATAATTGTCATATCTTTTGGTTGCACAACATTGGTTGACGTCAAATAAATTACTTCGAACTAACTTTGCTGTCGCTTCCAAAGCGTCAGTGCAGAAGAAGCGGGGGTTTATCCCTTGCGGAGTAGACAGAGCCGGCAGTCTTGTCAAGACTGATAGGCGACGTTCAGCTGTTCTAAGATGGAATTCAGATCCAAATAGTGACAGGTTGCTAGCACATCGCCTTCATGAAGTATCCCAAGTTTTTAAGCATATCGCCGTTAGTAGCCTTTAACGACAAACACGGGAAAGATATGAAGTGGTCCTATTTGTGAGTGCCGGGAACCACACGGAGAATATAGCTATGTTTTTTTTTGCCCCAATCCCGTATCTGATGATGATGAACTGATGATGTATCGTCGGCAGGCGGTTTGAACCAGATCGCTCCGCTCATCTCCAACTTCTTCCTGGCGGCGTACGCGCTCATCAACTTCGCAACGTTCCACGCGAGCCTCGCCAAACCGCTCGGATGGCGGCCTACTTTCAGAGTGAGTATATATAAGAAGAGTGTAAGATTCTTCTTAGTCGTGTCACTCTTGACAGAGTGGTCGTGGTCATCATGTAGTGTTGGAGGCGGGCGCCAATGTGCGCCTTACGATGTCCCGCCATTTCTCCCAGCTGGAAGTCATCCTGCTGCACTCGTTAAGTGAGCCGCCAATCACAGACTTTATTTGGTCGGTCCATCGCATGGGTGACCTCCCGCGCGGTCGAGAGCCTTCCACTTTACCCTGGACAACAAGCCGTTCTATGGAGATAGTAAGATTAAGGAAACACATTATATAAATGTTTTCTGGAGGTGGGCGTTGAGATCTGCGACACAGTTTCATAATTTCTGCAGATGTCATCGTTATCCTATGTTACTTAAATAGGCTATTACACTCTTTTTTGAAAACTGTTTTAAATCAATCCTGAGACTGTGTTATACCTATAGAATTTTTATTAAAATTTTTTGAAGCCGAAAAGTGCTCTAAAACGATTTATTATTTATGATTTTGTATTTTCGCGCGAAAACGCCATCCGCCATGCTGTTTTGACTCGTGACGTCATACTTTTAGTAAACAATACGGCTCTACGTAAGACTAAAGTAAAAAGATTTTTGTAATAATGAATTACAATACATATTGTTGGTGTCTTGTTCCTGAATGCAAGAATACAAGTATAAAAACACCAGAAAAATTGTGGATTCCACTGCCAAGTGATATTAAAATGAGAAACAATTTCGCCACCATCAACGTATTAATCCTCGGTAGATTTATATTGTCTGCTTTCACAAAACCGTCTTCCATGATTCTATTAAATTATTAAAGAGTAAAAACCCAAAAACGTGATAGAAATTTTAAAATTTCAAAATAAACATAGCCTGACATCATCAATATGTTTTCGATTCGATATTTGTTTACTAAAAGTATGACGTCACGTCAGTACCCAACATGGCGGATAGCGTTTTCGACTTTTGAAGAACAGATTAAAAAAGAGGATTTTTTAAATTGAATTATAAAATCCATATTGCACTTTTATGAATAATGATCGATGTTTTTATTTTATTTTTTACAAAATCTATAAGATACGTGAATTTTATATTTTTTTTTACATGGTGTAAAATAGCCTATTGTACTTGTTTTTGTTTCCAAATAAAATATTTTTCATTTTTTTTTCATTTTCATACCTCCTTGAATTACAAGGGGGAACGTCGTGTTACGGTTTTTAGGAAGAACGTCCCAGGTGTTTAGTGACAATTTAAAACGACCTGAGCTATCAATACTACGAACTCGTATCGATAGCTCAGTTTGTTACAATAGTATCGAAGACTAAGATAGTATTGATACTTTATGTAGTGAATGTGCATATATATAAGAGTGAAAGAGAAGGAAGTAATATGTCTTGTCTAGCACATATACCACCATGATAGAATTTGGACAGCTGTCCATGGTGGAAAGTGAGCGTGTGTGTCTGAGAGCCGATAATTGGGAGATGCAGGGTAAGTGAATCACTACACTATCGATAGTCCTGTCGATAGTGTAGTGATAGCGCTTTTATGCAACTATCAATAGCCTATCGATCGGCCACACCAAACAAGCTAGAATGATCGATTTATGCTTATTTTTTGATACCAACTCAATGATACACTGTTTTATAATAACTACTTATTAAAAAGGCATAACACCCAAGACCCAGGTTAATAAGATAAAGCCCTTTTTTCCATCATGCCCCTGCCCTGGAACGGACCCAAGTCCTTTTGGCTCAGAGGCGAGAATTCGACAACTGTACCAAACAAACTAGAATGATTGATTTATGTTCTATTTATTTATTGTAATATTTACAATTTGTTAAGTACATTGTTTTTATATATTGTATGATATGGTAGTACATATATGTTTATTTGATTTGATATTTTTTATTTTATGATAATATGTTTAAGGTATATTATATACTAGTTTATATCTTAATAATTATGTACACAAGCCAATGCCTTTTACATTTTCCTGTCGCGGACCTGCTGGAAGAAATTTCTCTAGAAATAAATAGTGTACTGAATTACTCTTTATTTTAAGATTTTATTCTTATTTTCCTTGATAATTATAAAAATATGGCCTATATAATTCTAGTGCCGTGTGGTTTCTGGCACCAATACAAAAAAGAATAGGACCACTCCATCTCTTTCCCATGGATGTCGTAAAAGGCGACTAAGGGGTAGGCTTACAAACTTGGGATTCTTTTTTAGGCGATGGGCTAGCAACCTGTCACTATTTGAATCTCAATTCTATCATTAAGCCAAATAGCTGAGCGTGGTCATTCCGTCTTTTCAGGACTGTTGGCTCTGTCTACCCCGCAAGGGATATGGACGTGACCATATGTATGTATGTATGTTTAATTCTAAGAGAATAATTAATGATAATTTTTTAATTTATTTGCCAGCTGTACAACATGTGGCTGTCGCTGGCGGGGTCGCTGGTGTGCGTGGGCATCATGTTCGTCGTCTCGTGGATCACCGCGCTCGTCACCATCGGCTGCCTGCTGGCGCTCTATCTGCTGGTGTCCTACAGGAGGCCGGGTATGTTGGCTGATATTTTACTGATTGATTTTATTGTTATACATACATATGTTCACGTCTATATCCCTTGCGGGGTAGTCAGAGTCAACAATCTTGAAAAGACTGATTGGCCGCGTTCAGCTATTTTGGCTTTAAGATAGAATTGAGATTGAAATAGATTTGTAATCAACGAATTAAAATCTTTTTTTGTTTATTTTGATATACGGCACGTTTTGTGGTTCCCGGCACTAATAGAAAAAAGAATAAACACGCTCCATCTCTTTCCCATGGATGTAGTGAAAGGCGACTAAGGGATAGGCTTATGAACTTGGGATTCTTCTTTTAGGCGATGGGCTAGCAACCTGTCACTATTTGAATCTCAATTATATTTTAAAGCCAAATAGTTGAACGTGGCCTATCAGTCTTTTCAGGACTGTTGGCTCTATCTACCTCGCAAGGGATATAGACGTGACTATATGTATGTATGTTATTTTTTTATCTTATAACTAGCTGTGCCCGCGAATTGGTCCGCGTGGAATAGTTATTTTGGGCATCATTGAATAATTTTCATCCTTGAGGATTTTTTCCATTATTTCTTTGCTCCTTATAGTTGCAGCGTGATGTTATATAGCCTAAAGCCTTCCTCGATAAATGGTCTATTCAACGCTATAAGAATTTTTCAATTCGAACCAGTAGTGCCTGAGATTAGCGCGTTCAAACAAACAAACTCTTCAGCTTTATAATATTATTATAGAATATTATAGAATTATAGATTATAGATTGAAATAACATGATTTTTGTAGATGTGAACTGGGGTTCCACGACGCAAGCGCAGACATACAAGACCGCATTGACCGGAGTACACCACCTGAACAGAGTAATGGAACATGTGAAAAATTACAGGTGAGTTAATTAATATGTCTTAAAAAATTATCTGATCACAACTATACATGTATACATACATTATAGACACGTCCATATCCCTGGCGGGATAGACACAGCCAACAGTTTCGAAAAGCCTGAAAAGCCACGTTCAGCTGTATGGCTTTATGATGTAGTTGAGATTCAAATAGTGACGGGTTACTAGATCGCCTATCCCTTAGTCGCCTTTTACGACATCCATAGGAAAGACACGGCGCTTTAGATTAGCAAAAAAAACATAACACCAAAAAAAAAAACATGACTTTGTATGTTGGTAACGGTTCCAAGGGTATTCTTCATTTTTATAACGATGTCATGTTTGTGCGTAGGCCACAAATCTTGGTGCTAACTGGGTTCCCGGCCGAGAGACCAATACTGACAGACTTCGCGTATCTCCTCACCAAGGGGCTCTCTCTCATGCTCTGCGGACATATCATTCAGGTAAGGATACCGTCTATGAGCTATTACTATACACTAGAGACCGCCCGCGACTTCGTCCGTATGGAAACCCAATCAATCCCGCGGGAACTCCGGGATTAAAAGTAGCCTATGTGTTATTCTGGGTCTTCAGCTACCTACATACCAAATTTAACGAAAGAGTAACGAAAGAGTAACAAACATCCGTACTGATATACTCACAAACTTTCGCATTTATAATATTAGTAGGATATATAACATTATTACTTTTAATTAAAGCTGCGAATAAGGGCTATATGCGTAAAAACGCGCATAATTGTACTTAGATCTTTTTTATTTCGTTTGCGGGTAAAATTTGACACAATGTGGTGTCAAAATCACAATAGGCAAAGGTGTTAGCCATGCGGCGTTATTTAATTTTTTTTTATATATATCAGGGGGAGAAACTTTTATATTACAGTTTTTAAATTGAATCAAACCTAACTCGTTACAGAAAATCGGAACAAAACTTTTCGCGTGTTGCGATTACACACATACAAACATACAGACACAAATTCTTACAATCACATTTTAGGCTCCGATACTCAGCTTCCGTAGCATGGTATTGCGCGACGCCGTTTATATCGCGCGAAAAATTATCTCTGTCGCGTTATAATAAAATCGAAACAGCGATAGTTTTTCGCGCGATTAAAACAGCATCACACGTGCCATATCTCGGGGGCATATCGATCGTTTGGCAATATCATTCAAGTACAGACATCGGTCAGTTACTATTTAATTATAATATATATGGATTTAATATGTTTCCATAGGGCCAAGTGAGTCACCGAGCTCGAGAGGCGTTAGCGAGTCGTACGTACCAGTGGTTCAACCGTAGGAAGATAAAGGCGTTCTACACTGTTGTGGACGATTGTAGCTTCAAAGATGGCGCTAGTGCGCTCATACAGGTTAGTTTGGAATAAAATATATCTCCTTACGGATATGTAAGCTACCGTGCATATCACTGTTTCAACCGTAGGAAGATAAAGGCGTTCTACACTGTTGTGGACGATTGTAGCTTCAAAGATGGCGCTAGTGCGCTCATACAGGTTAGTTTGGAATTAAATATAACTCCTTAAGGATATTTAAGCTACCGTTCTACCGGGCATATCACTCGTTCAACCGTAGGGAGATAAAGGCGTTCTACACTGTTGTGGACGATTGTAGCTTCAAAGATGGCGCTAGTGCGCTCATACAGGTTAGTTCGGAATTAAATATAACTCCTTACGGATATGTAAGCTACCGTGCGTATCACTGGTTCAACCGCAGGAAGATAAAGTCGTTCTACACTCTTGCAGATGATTATAGCTTTAAAGATGGCGCTAGTGCGCTCATACAAGTTAGTTTTCCTGGTGTGTTATTCATTTATTAAGATTAAGATGGAGGGAATAAAATATATCAGACTAAAGAGTCTTGAAATGCAGAGATGGGAACGCCTTGGATTAGTCTAAGTTACCTTTAAATTAAGCTTTTGAATTTTGTTTTCAAATTAAAAGTAACTTTGAGAATTTTATGCAAATAATTATTTAAAAAAGAATATGAGCATTAAAAATAATGATTATATCGACTTTGTTAAGACAATAGGCTATTTTACACCATGTAAAAAAAAATATAAAAATGCACGTATCTTATAGATTTTGTAAAAAATAAAAGAAAAACATCGATCATTATTCATAAAAGTGCAATATGGATTTTATAATTCAATTTAAAAAATCCTCTTTTTTAATCTGTTCTTCAAAAGTAGAAAACGCTATCCGCCATGTTGGGTACTGACGTGACGTCATACTTTTAGTAAACAAATATCGAATCGAAAACATATTGATGATGTCAGGCTCTGTTTATTTTGAAATTTTAAAATTTCTATCACGTTTTTGGGTTTTTACTCTTTAATAATTTAATAGAATTATGGAAGACGGTTTTGTGAAAGCAGACAATATAAATCTACCGAGGATTAATACGTTGATGGTGGCGAAATTTTTTGCGTCCATAACATAACCTAAAAGTAAGTACTCAAAGGTTGTTGGTGTTATATTAACATGACTTGTTGTTACTTTACTATTTACAATGAATGCTAACTTACATCAAAGTGGTCTTCACAGAAATACAATCTTGATTTTGTAGACAATGCCTTTGGATCTCTTCTTGCTAATTTCAACCAAGTGTTTCTCATTTTAATATCACTTGGCAGTGGAATCCACAATTTTTCTGGTGTTTTTATACTTGTATTCTTGCATTCAGGAACAAGACACCAACAATATGTATTGTAATTCATTATTACAAAAATCTTTTTACTTTAGTCTTACGTAGAGCCGTATTGTTTACTAAAAGTATGACGTCACGAGTCAAAACAGCATGGCGGATGGCGTTTTCGCGCGAAAATACAAAATCATAAATAATAAATCGTTTTTAGAGCACTTTTCGGCTTCAAAAAATTTTAATAAAAATTCTATAGGTATAACACAGTCTCAGGATTGATTTAAAACAGTTTTCAAAAAAGAGTGTAATAGCCTATTTATATAATTTAACAGACGAGCGGTTTGGGCAAGCTGAAGCCGAACATTCTCATGATGGGCTTCAAGGAAGACTGGCTTACTTGCGACCGGAACGATATGGTCGACTACGTGGAGGTTATGCAGTAAGTTTGATATTAATTCCCATCTTATTTGAAAGTTGATGAATGAACGAGCTTGCATGAAGAGAGTTGTGAATGTGGATGAAGCGAAAAGTGAAAAGAGGTAGTCTCGGCCTACCCCTCCGGGAAAGAGGCGTGATTTTATGTATGTATTCACTCACATTGGTATTTTCATATAGTCATATAGGCTTATATATCACTAGCGACCCGTCCTAGTTTCGCACGGGTAGCATTTAATACATAAATTCCTTCCATTTGAATCACCATTTAATTATATATCAAAATCCGTTGTGTAGTTTTGAAGATTCAAGCACACATACAGACATAGGGATACACGCAGAAAGTGACATTTGCTTTATAGTATTGTGATGTAACAATATGAGTAAGGTTCCTCTGCAAAGGTTGCGGAGGTCAAACGGGAGTCGGTTCGTGTAAAAACCTGACTCATCCAATCCTCATGGTCAAGGATCATGGTCAAAAGGCGGGTCGATCCCGGGTTCCTCTCCAGGTAGAGGTAGTGGATATTACCGAAATTAACGCCAGGAGGTAGATTATGAAGGGTCCCCGGGGGTCTTTAAGAGGGCAATACAGTGGACCTCTGGTAATCTGTCAAACATTATGCAGGGCATTGTTGGACTATCGGATTTATCGGATTATAGAGCACTGCCTAATACCCCCTATAGTCCGGACTTTTTTTACAAAAGACTACATTGTAATCCGACTAATTACATATCCAATGATAAGATTCTAAGTTTGAACTAAGTAAAACAATACTTACGTGTCGAGTACAATAGCGGTTGTAACCAGTTCAAACCGTATCTCAATTTAGTTTGCGTTCAAAATTGCATGATCTACATTAGCGAAGATTGCCAAATACATATGTATATATATATTTTAAGACATGTCGGACTACAGTGGGCGCCGTATTAGACAGGGGCCGGATTATCGGGGGTCCACGGTACGAGTAAAATGATAAATTTGGACGTGTTATCGCAGCAAAGCCCTGGACGTGCACATGGCGCTGGCGCTGGTGCGCGTGGAGGGCGGGCAGCGCGCCGACGCGGCGCTGGACGACGACCTGCGCGCCTTCCTGCACGCGCCCGCCGCCGGCGCAGACCTGTGCGCTGTGCCCAGTATGTCGTACTCTTCTCTTTCTCTCTGTCTCTTTCTTTCTCTCTTTCTCTCTTTCTCTCTCTTTCTCTCTTTCTCTTTCTCTTTCTCTCTTTTTCTCTTTCTTTCTCTCTTTTTCTCTTTTTCTCTTTCTTTCTCTCTTTCTCTCTTTCCCTCTCGCCCACTCATGTTCGTTTCCATTGGATTGAGTCAGATTTTAGTTACGTGGGCGAGTAGTTCCTAAACTCATTAACATTATATGGTTTCCAGCATCAAGAGAAAAAAGAATTCGGCCACTACATCTCTTTCTCATGGATGTCGTAAAAGGCGACTAAGGTATAGGCTTACAAACTTGGGATTCTTTTTTTAGGCCGACGGGCTAACAATCTGTCACTATATCAACTCAATTCTATCATCAAGACAAACAGTTGAACGAGGCCTATCAGTCTTTTCAAAACTGTTGGCTGACATGTATGTATGTGTCTGTTACTAATTTAATTGTTGTTAGGTAGTTTTTTCAACATAGTGTACTCTCAATAGAATTATTGAGTGGTTAAAAATCATGGGTTACAAAAACAGCATGTAATGATATAATTTTTCAAAGTTGTAACGGTCTACTACCTGGGCGGCTTGATATACTAACCCGAGTTGGGAATTTTTGATGCACTAGTATTTAGTCGCCTTCTTCGACTCCCAAAATAAAAGATGAAGTGTTTCTATCACATTCGCCCTTAGAATAAGAAATGTAACGAGTATAATGTGTTTTATAATATAACTATTGTGTATAAATTTAAGTCATTTGCTATTAACCTATTGTGTGTTAATTTTTATTTTAATAATGTTGGACTGATGGCTACTACTACTTAATTATAGGCTTTTGTCCGCGACTTCATAAGCGTGATACCCCATTTTTTCCGCTTCTATTAAGATTTAGTTCGAATTTCAATTTATACAACTAATTTCCCACCAATACAATGTTACATGCATAATTATACTTTAGATGCGTACAGGCAACTGCAAAGAAGTTTGTTTATGTATGTGTCTGTGCTCCTAATTGTACTTGATCAAATTTGAATTGAAACTCCTAACCAATTTATGCCAGAGTTGTCTTTATACCCATAGGCTAGTTGGCTTTTTTTCCAGTTGGTCCTTATTAGTTTTTAATTGTTATTTTGGCCATTTTGGTTATTTTGGCCAAACTATATATAATGTCCCAAACATTAATTGAATATCATATTAAAAAAAAAACGAGCGCAAACACTGTCCGCCATGTTAGTCTATTTATTATCTGTGCTCTTACGTCATAGTATTGTAATACAAATATTTGACTTGACATGATGTGTAGGGACTTGTTTCGTTTACACACAATTAGTTTAGTTTACATTTACAGTGACGTCACATCATGGACGTGTTTGACGTTTCAAATGAAACATTAAAAACACGTTTTAAAAAAAGGGGGTTCCTAGATTAATGCGCGACATTTTAATTATATAAATTGATATAGAAATATAAATTTAATATGTATATGGAATTAATTTTGAATCAAGTAAATACCAATTGCCATTGGTCCATCTGTTTGTATGTGCGCTTTGATCACCACACCGCATTGTGCAGGGTCGATGGGCGATAACTACAAAGAGTCAAAATCTACTGAGAGCTTGAACCATTCCGTTGGTGAGTACCTAGCTTACATTCATATTTTCATCAGTGTGATATACGCCTTAATCTTTTACTATACCATATCCTACCTATACAATACTTAGAATTGGTACCAATTTATGTGTGACATTTGATTTATAAATAATGCTTCGGGTTATTTCAATAAAATTATAAATGCCTTTGTACACTTTATACATGCCAAAATTCATTTTGATATTATGTATTCTCATATAATTTCTTAGTTTTTTCTTGGATTTCCTTGTTAGTCATTTTATATTGTAATCAACTTCTCGCCAACCTCCTACCATCACAGCTATTTTACCTACTTCAAAAAGCGGAGTGCCGTGTGGTTCCCGGCACCAATACAAAAAAGAATAGGACCACTCCATCTCTTTCCCATGGATGTCGTAAAAGGCGTCTAAGGGATAGGCTTAAAAACTTGGGTTTCTTCTTTTAGGCGATGGGCTAGCAACCTGTCACTATTAGAATCTCAATTCTATCATTAAGCCAAATAGCTGAACGTGGCCATTCAGTCTTTTCAAGACTGTTGGCTCTGTCTACCCCGCAAGGGATATAGACGTGATCATATGTATGTATGTATTCAAAAAACGGAGAAGGTTCTCAATTCGACATTATTATTTTTAAGTTGTTTCGTTTTCTTAGATTACCTATATGCGTCATACGCATGTCCTGTAAATATTATTAATAAAACTTTTTTTTTCTATGTAGAATAGAATAAAATAGAATACATTTATTTACAAAAGTGGATACAAAGTATCACTTATAGACAGACGTCACATAAAGCTTAACTATATCTACTACCGCTTCCAATTCCTTACCGCATATCTACGTATCTATCCACATATCTATCAATACATATTTATCTTTAAAAAAACACATTTACAAATTACAGGTAGTAGTATATCAGACGTGTCAATGGGATCGCCGCAGCTGAGGCGGGCGGGCGTGGTGGCCGACCCCGGCGCTGCGGATCAGAATGACAAAGATGGCGCTCATAAACAGAAGGAGAGGTGAATATTTTTATTTTTACGCCATCTTTGCATGGCAACCTAACTTATGTTAGATCATTGTCGATCCATTTTTCTAATACATACATATGGTCACTTCTATGTCCCTTGTGGGTTAGACAGAGCCAACAGTCTTGAAAAGACTGAATGGCCACGTTCAGCTATTTGGCTTAATGATAGAATTAGATTGAAATAGTGAAAGGTTACTAGCTTATCGCCTTAAAAAAAACCAAATTTGTAAGCCTATACCCTTAGTCGCCTTTAACGACATCCATGGGAAAGAGATGGAGTGGTCCTATTCTTTTTTGTATTTGTGCCGGGAACCACACGGCACTTTCCTAAATGACCAGCTTCCCTCGCAAACAGCTGAACGTGGCTAGTCAGCTTTTCAAGACATCTGGCTCTGTCTACCCCGCAAGGGGTATAGACGTAATTATATGACTGAATATGTATCTTGATCAAATTAAGGACGTCCTGGCAAAGGGTCAGGTCAAGAGTACCCGAAACAGCCGAGCTTAGAAGGAAGGAAGTATGCAGAGTTCGTGGCAAGCGGAAAGATGTAGTCTCTGCCTACCCCTCCGGGAAGGAGGCGTGATTTTATGTATGTATGTACCGTGTGGTTCCCGGCACCGATACAAAAAAGAATAGGACCACTCCATCTCTTTCCCGTGGATGTCATAAAAGGCGACTAAGGGATAGGCTTACAAACTTGAGGGATTCTTTTTTAGGCGATGGGCTAGCAACCTGTCACTATTTGAATCTCAATTCTATCATTAAGCCAAACAGCTGAACGTGGCCATTCAGTCTTTTCAAGACTGTTAGCTCTGTCTACCCCTATTGTATTCTGATACTAGAAAGGAGTTTATATTCTATATATAATGCCACTGAATGTTTTGTCATCGATCAATCCATAAATAAAAAGATGTACTTCCACTGCACTGCATGTTTATAATATCTAATAATAGGGAATAGCTGATGGGCTAGCAACTTGTCACTATTTGAATCTCAATTATATCATTAAGCCAAATAGCTGAACGTGGCCATTCAGTCTTTTCAAGACTGTTGGCTCTGTCTACCCCGCAAGGGATATAGACGTGACCATATGTATGTATGTAATAATAGGGAAGAAGTTATTACTACCAACAAACTTCAACCCCGCAAGGGACATAGACGTGACCATATATATGTATGTATACATACATACATACATATGGTCACGTCTATATCCCTTGCGGGGTAGACAGAGCCAAAAGTCTTGAAAAGACTGAATGGCCACGTTCAGCTATTTGGCTTAACGATAGAATTGAGATTCAACTAGTGACAGGTTGCTAGCCCATCGCCTAAAAAAAGAATTCCAAGTTTGTAAGCCTATCCCTTAGTCGCCTTTTACGACATCCACGGGAAAGAGATGGAGTGGTCCTATTCTTTTATTGTATTGGTGCCAGGAACCACACGGCACCACACGGCACTAATGTATGTATGTGTATGTCATTACTAGAATAGAATAGAATAGATTTATTTTCAAAATTGGATACAAGGTATCACTTATTGACGTCACATCACTTAAATCTAATTATAACTACTACCGCTTCCAAAGCGCATGTGCAGAAGAAGCGGCGGAACAAACTACACTGCAGCATTTTCATAGGACGTCAATTTACAAATATAGATCTCTTAAATCTAAATCGTGGACGAATGCACATTGTCTACATTAAAAAAACATGTATGAATGTAGAACTGATTATGTCAATACGAATATTTCGTCAAATAAAATCCTACTACTATTATAAAGGCGAAAGTTTGTATGGATGTATGGATGTTTGTTACTCTTTCACGCAAAAACTACTGAACCGATTACCATGAAATTTGGTATGTAGGTAGCTGAAGACCCAGAATAACACATAGGCTACTTTTTATCCCAGAGTTCCCGCGGGATTGATAGGGTTTCCATGCGGACGAAGTCGCGGGCGGCCTCTAGTTTACTAATAATAAAATTACTCGGTTCCCAGCCGCGGCGTGGGCGGCGTAGTGCGTAGAGCGCTGGCGGGCACGCGGCGCGCGTCCTCGTTCACGTCCGTGGAGCAGTTCACCAAGCGGCAGGCGGGCACCGTCGACGTGTGGTGGCTGTACGATGATGGGGGTGAATCACTTTTGTTTTATCTATCTATCTAATATATTCAAACGAGCAATTCTTGTATATATATAATCAGGATCTCGGAAACGGCTCCAACGATTTTCATGAAAGTTACAGATTAGGGGCTTTTCGGCTCAAGGAATCGATTTATCAAGGTCCTAGGTTCGAGATATGCTCGGTTCCCATGATATATAAACATTTCAACAACCGCGTTTTAAGAAACTATATCAGCGCCATCTCTGGTTGACCGAGCAAAGCTCGGTCAGGTACCAACCAGGTACTATATACATATATGTAAATAAATATATACGGGATAAATTACACAGATTGAGTTAGCCTCGAAGTAAGTGCGAGACTTGTGTTACGAGATACCAACTCAAAGATGCTATATGTTTAAAATAAATAAAATATATAAAAATAAATATAGATAAACATACAAGACCCAGGTCGATCTGAAAAAGTTCTTTTCTCATCATGCCCTGGCCGGGATTCGAACCCGGGACCTCCGGTGTCACAGCCAAGCGTACTACCGCTGCGCCACAGAGGCCGTCAATAATCGATAAATACAATCACGTCTTTATCCCTTGCGGGGTAGAAACGAACAGTCTTGAAGAGACTTAAGGGCCGTGTTCAGCTATAAGGCTTTATGATGGAATTGAAATAGTGACAGGTTGCTAGTTCATCGCCTAAAAGAAGAATCCCAAGTTTATAAGTCTTTCCTTTAATCACATTTTACGATATCCATGGCAACGGGATAGAGTGGTCCTATTCTTTAGTGCCGTAAACCAGGGAAAGATATGGAGTGTTTCTATTCTAAAGTGTCTAAAACCACACGGCGAACTTTTAACACGTTAACAAAATGAAACTGTGCGTCAGGTCTAACCCTGCTGCTGCCGTACATCCTGTCGACGCGCCGCGCGTGGGCCTCCAGTCCGCTCCGCGTGTTCACACTCGCCAATAAAAATACTGAAATGGAGATCGAGGAGAGGAAGTAAGTCATTCAACATTCACTCATTCTTTTACAAGAACATACATACGTATATACATATGGACACGTCTATATCCCTTGCGGGGTACACAGAGCCAACAGTCTTGAAAAGACTGAATGGCCACGTTCAGCTGTTTGGCTTAATGATAGAATTGAGATTCAAATAGTGCTAGTCTGTCGCCTAAAAGAAGAATCCCAAGTTTTATAAACTTGGGATTCTTCTCGATTCATCGAGCCCATCCCTTAGTCGCGTTTTACGACATCCATAAGAATGAGATGGAGCGGTCCTATTGTTTCTTTTCTAATGGTGTAATAAACCACACGGCACTAAAGAACCTTCAATAGTGGAAATAATCATATTTTTTTTTCTTTACAGCATGGCATCACTTCTATCCAAGTTCCGTATAGACTATTCGGCCCTGAAAATGATCCCGGATATAACCAAGCGTCCGCGGGACTCCACGTTAGCCTATTTTGAGAGGCTCATAGCACCTTTCAAGACCAGTGACGAAAGCAATGATCAAAGTAAGTGGTTAATTTATTGGACTGTATTCTCTCGTCCACATTCTATTCTAAGTTTAATTGATATTGTGAAGTTGACGTTGTTGAAGAAAATGCCGCAGTGCAGTTTGTTACCGCTTCTTCTGCACTGACGCCTTGGAAGCGGCAGTAAACTTAGTTTTAAGTAATTTATTTGACGTCAACCAATGTTGTTAAACGATACGTTTTGAGAATTATTAAGCGATATGAAGTATCCTATAATTTTGAATTTGGATCAGTTATTTCTTATCAAAATAATAAGTACAAAAAAAATTAAACTGACTAAAAACCACGAAGGTTTGTCTCCGGATCCGGAGTGTTAGTTACTTGGGTGTTGGGAATTTTGGAAATTTAAGCCATTATTTTGGTGTTATGTGTTCTTTATTGTACACTAGGGGCCGCCCGCGTGGAAACCCTATCAATCCCGCGGGAATTCCGGGATAAAAAGTAGCCTTTATGTTATTCTGGGTCTTCAGCTACCTACATACCAAATTTAATCGTAATCGGTTCAGTAGTTTTTGCGTGAAAGAGTAACAAACATCCATACTGACATATAAACTTTCGCATTTATAATATTAGTAGGATATATTTGTATTAACACACATACATCACGCCTTTATACGATTGATATATGAAGAATAGACAGATTGCGTTACACATGACATACTACATGGCCACCCTGCCTAATTCTGTGAGAAGTATACTATGATATTAATAAATACTACATACAGGTATTAAAAGCGTATGTAACGTACCTTTATTTTAACCGAACGATGTAACGTACCTGTTTTTATTCGAACTATGTTACAATGATCCGTGGTCAACGAGCGAATCTCGCTGACTGACTGAGTCGACGTGCGCGTTTAATACCTGTAGTATTTATAATTAATACTTAGTACAATGCAACGCGAAAGTTTAAAATCAGTTTAAGCATACTTATGATTCCACGTTCGACTGTTTTTAGATTAGACATTTTAATAATTTTCTTTGTCAGATTTACAGTAATCCGATATATTTATAATTGTATTTAATTTTAAAATTAGTATGCAGGGATCGTGGAAAGAGGTAGTCTCTGCCTACCCCTCCGGGAAAGAGGCGTGATTTTATGTATGTATGTATGTATTTAATTTTCAGCCGGCATCACAGAAGCGGACTTGCTCGCCGCCCGCGATCGCACCCACCGCCACCTGCGACTGCGCGAACTCATCGCGTCGCAGTCGGCGGGCGCGCGGCTCGTGTGCGTGACGCTGCCACTCCCGCGCAGGCGCGGCGTGGTGCCGCCCGCGCTGTACCTGGCGTGGCTGCACGCCATCGCCACGGCCGCGGATAGGGTGCTGCTGGTGAGGGGCAATCACGCGGCCGTTCTCACGTTCTACTCTTGAGATGTGGTGATGTAAAAAAAGATACGGTTTCTCGTTGTTTCTCGCGTGGAAAGTGATGTCTATACTAATGTTGTGGAGGTGGAGGTTTGTTTGTTTGTTTGTTTGTTTGAATGCGTTTATATTAGAAACTATTGGTTCGAATTGAAAATTTATTTTTGTGTTGAGTAGACCATTTTGGCTTTAGGCTATATAATATTACGCTGCAACTTTTAGGAGCGAAGTAGTAAAGGAAATTGTAAAAAAAATGGGGAAAATTATTCATCCTTGAGGGCTTCAATGATCCCCAAAATAACTTTTCCAAGCGAACGAAGTCGCGGGCACAGCTAGTGTAAACATATTTAAATACTAAAGGTGTTAAACGCGCACGTAACGTACTTTTATTTTGTCTCGGACATTTCGAATCATGTTACAATGATCCGTGGTCACCGAGCGACTGAAAACCAGCCGGCTACAGCTTCGTCTGCGATGCAAAATGTTCTTCTACCGTTAAGTTGTTAGTTACATGAGTAACGTGCCGTTTAGTACCTGTAGTATTTATAAATAATATAAAAAATGTGTTTTATCGACGGTGCGAGACTCATTCGCGTTACTTTACCGATTCAGCACAGACGATAGTTTTGTTGGTGAGGTGAGACAAGGCGATTTTAACGTTGTATTCTTAAGAGTTACATTGTATTATTGTCTTTTTCTATAGTTGTTTCACAGGAAGCGACTTTGAAATATGTTCTGATAAACTAACATTAACCATTTTCGGACCAATTTCTCTTTGACAATTACCGCCAGTAAATGACTCGGATAATTTCTAACCGTTGTTTATAAGTATTAGTAATTATGTTCAAGCAAGTTAACTTTTTACCAAGCGACTTGTAAAAAGCTGCAGTACAGTTTATTGTGCCGCTGCCTCTAAACTTGCACTCGTTCATATTATTAGTGCACCTGAATTTTAAAAAAGAATCTCCTTTTAATTAACTTTATTGCTCTATGACGTGAACTGGAATCATGAAATAAAGGTTCTGAAGCGTTAATAGTAAAAAGCTGACTAAAACTTAATTTTCTTCAACATATTATACTTTTTATCTTCATAATGCCATTTGATACAAATACAATGACATCAAATTGTCTTTTAAACTTGTACATATACTTGTTTTTTTTTGGTAATGGTGTTTTACGAATATTTTTTTTTTACATTATCTTTAAACTTTCAAGGGATCTGTGTACTTTCTGTATTAATTATGTTATTTTAATTTTACATTTAATTTATTTATTTATATTTATTTTATGATTTCTGTTACGAAATAGTGATTGTTTTCAAAGAAAATATTATCCTTTTTTGTCACAATTGTTTTATTTATTGATTTATTTTCATTGTTTTTCTTTGGATCTGTAAATTTACTTTTTGTCTATGTTTTTGAATCTCTTAAAAATTCGCACAGTTTTAATCAAAACAAATCTGAAACTAAAAGTAAACCACAATAGTCCAGTGTGATTATTACATACAAATCATTGAAATTAGTTTATGTAATATTTAGCATTTAAGAAATATCGGATTGTATTAATATTGTAATTAGTTATGTTGAAAATGGTTTTGATTGGCAGTGTTTTACAAATTTTTGTTTCTTTGTGTGACAAATATTTTATGTGTGAGTTTGTGTGTATTTGCGAAAAGTTTTGCAGGCACCTAACTATATTAGTGTTATGTACATTTAAGTGAAGTGCACTATATTAGAAAAAAAAAGTAAAGTTAAAAAATATATGTAAAAAAATTCAAAGTAAAATAGATCTTAATGCAATTCTAATCTCGAATAGTTTTGACATTTGATAAATGTTTTGTTAAGCAGAAAATCTTTCATAATGAAATAGTGCCTGTTACAAAGACATACTTTTGGAAAATCTATATTTTTTATTATGATCAATATAACGATCCATGTATACAATTCTAGTTACATATTTAGTACGTTTTGGACGATTTTTACAATATTTATTACTAATGAAATGTAGCTGTATATTTTTGTACGTATTTTGAGGTACCTAACCTTGTAGATAAAATATTTTACTGTATTGACTTTTTATATATTTTGACATTGTATATGGCGGCCTAATTATCGTATTTTTACAATTTTTGAATGTTTTACAAGTTTTTAAAGTACAAGTGTGTAATTCCGAATACTTTTCGGAGAATCACGATTCTGCTTGGTAAAAAAATATACAATTTCAGTCCAATATCTCATGTCATGATCATATCCTTATTCAATCCATTTTCTCCTTTTACTAATTCATATTTCATTTAAATTTGTAGGAAAATTACCCATTTTATTAATATTAAGTACATTAAAATTTATGATGTAGCACAATTAATTTATGAGTTTCAACTCTGATCTGTTACCAGTTAACTTGTATTTTTTAAATTGTCAGTTACCTCATTGTTATTTTAATAATTGTACGGTCTCTTCTTTATATGAATAATCGCAAATATCTCTTTAAAAGGATTCACCCGGGGTACTTCCCAAAGAGTTCCAAGTTTTTACGTTTTAAATTAGTAAGTAAGTAAGTTTTTTTAAGTGTCATGGGAACTTTAATTCGGACCTATGTCTCCCCATTTTTAAAAAGTGCTGTGCTCTTGAATCTAATATACTTATTATAATTTTATCGATAACGTGACGCGAGAGTCATGTTCCCCTGCAAAGTTTCTGGAGGTAAGACTAGTCGCTTCGTGTAAAAAACCTGACTGACCCAATCCAAGATCATGATTGAAGGCGCGCCCCGGACTCCTCTCTAGAGGGGTGAGGATGTAGCCGGGGCTAACAGGAGTGTGATGGTGATGAAGAGAAAACATCAAGAAAAACCATGTCAACGATTATTGTTTTAAAAATAAATAAAGGGAGACCGTACATAACATTCCTTTAGTGATTATGTTAATGTGAACGAAGTCGACAATAATTAAGTTGTATCTATCGATTTTTGTAATACATGTACATCTCAATCGAGTGAATCTGATAATTATAGTGTTTGTAATCGCTGTTACCATATCGATTAGTGTGTTGCCCCTTGATGATAAACATTCTTTATTTAAAATTTTGTTGGCTTTAATTTTTTTGTTCTTAAACAGTCCGATGTTCAGCTGATATAAAAACGGAACTATAAGTTGACCTATTACGAGTGTATTATTGGTCTTCAAGTGACTATATTTGCAGATATTCGTTTATATAGCTAACTACCGAACGGCTCCGGCTTCGCACGGTAGCATTCATACATACAAACCATCGTCTTGGATCACTATCTATTAAAAAAAAACTCTCCAAATCCGTCGTGTAGTTTTTAAAGATCTAAGCATATATACAAACATACAGAGAGACAGGCGCGGGAAGCGACTGCTTTATACTATGTAGTGAAGTCCAGTGTATAGTTAAAGTTTTTCGTTACTGAGGGGTAAGTGCGTGTTTTACTCGATCAAACGCGTCGAGCAAGTAATCACGAATTTGTATGGAATTGCATTAGTACCATCGCGTTACCACTAGATGGCGCTAATCAATTCAAATAAAATTCGCGTTTCAAGTAAACGACTCGACCAACCCCTCTGATACCTCTAAAATGTCATATACAGTTTGATTAAAATGTTCGTAGCGTTGTATAATTCGTATGTTCTTTTGCCAGTGATTAAATTAAATTTACCATAAGTATTGTTGACTTTCACACCCTATAGTTTATTCTATCTAAGAAGCTATCTTTTTTTATTTAATATCCCGCCTATTTTTTAATTTTTTCCTGCCCCCGTAGTATGGCACGCGTGACGTCGTTTTATCGCGCGAAAAACTATCGCTGTCCCGTCTCACGTCATAATAAACAGCGAAACAGCGATAGTTTTTCGCGCGCACTGGCAAATAGTTTTATTTATCATCAAGGGGTGTTGTATTTTATTTATTTTTTCTAATCTTGTTTATTTATTTTACGGATAGCTTATTGTAAACCGTTGTTTTTATAACATATTGATGAAGTACTCTTGTAGGTACAGATTTGTGTGATTTGTTTGAGGTTGAGATTAAATGATGTGATGAAATATATATTTTCTTCATTCATTGGGTAAGCCAGTGCCAGCACTCTTGAAAGACTGTAAACGTTCAGCTGATAGGCTTAATGATATAATTGAGATTCAAATAGTGACAAGTTGCGAGCTCATCGCCTTAAAGAAGAATCTCAAGTTTATAAAGTCTTAGTCACCTTTTACGACATCCGTGGTAAAGACAAGGAGTGGTCCTATTCTTTTTTATATTGGTGCCGGTAACTACACGGCATTGTTTTATTATTTACATAAACAATTATAATACACTTTTCCTTCCATCCATCGACCATTTTTTGGTTTGCAAGAACAGCGGGATGTCTCGGTCCCTTTTATTTAGACCCCTCATCCCAGTATTATTACCAAGTAGTCTTATCAGTAAGAACACGGGGAAGTTTGATTTCACTAGACTTACCAGTAAAACAAAAATATGCTTATTACAGCGTCGGCGGTAGCGTTGCCAGGCGTCCGGATAAAGCCGGACATAGTTAGGCTTTTTGATCGCATGTCCGGCCAAAATAAACGGTGTCAGTCTTGTCCGGCTTTTGTTAGGCTTTTTACATTTTACATACAATTGTTTTGTCGTACCTATTAATACTAAGACAAAATCCTCAATAATATAGCGTGTCCGGCTTTTTTAGCCAAATGTCCGGCCAAACTGGCTGGTCTGTCCGGCTATTAGGTTTGGACCTGGCAACCCTAGTCGGCGGTCAAAACTAAGGTGTCCGGTTAAAAATGCATGATTCGTATAAAGGCAAAGGTTCAAATCTCGCCTCGCCATTGGCCTACTTTATATTTGTTTTTATTGTGATGTTACTGAGCGGCGATCCCACCGTACCATGTCCGCAGAAGAAACTAGATTTTCCGCGCACGCTTTCTTGCGACTCCCGAGTGTTTCGCATAATTTATTGACAAACACACGGCATCCACGCGATTTATTCGTTTTCTAACACCGCGCCGTGTGCTCGAATAATGAGATCACAGAATTTATACAGGGGGTAGAAATAATCATTAGATTTAGTCTTTATTATTGGGTGTGCCCGAGTCTCAGCTGTTGAGGGTGTGCAACCGATTTCAGATTTTTTTTTCTTATAAATAATCTCGTATACGTCAGATTTTTTTTCGGTCTACCAGTTTTACCTGACCCGTTTTAGGCGGCATTCGGATCTCAGATTTGGATTGTAATGACGTGTATCTTAGGAGCGCGTCTTTTATACAAACTTTAGGAAGAAATAATAGTTTAAAAAAAACTAAAAAACTACGCTTTTATTGCTAATCAAACTAAAAAATAGAAAATAAAAATTAATGACAAAGGAATTCAGTAGTAGCAAGTCGAACAATCAGTTATAGTCAGTTGTAGTAGTAATTACCTCGGATTAAAATTATAACAAAATTAAATTTATAAACAAAACAATTTAAATCAGAGTAAAAAGCGTGGGGTGCCTGATGTAGTAAATATTAAAATCATTCTATTAGCATATATTTATGACAAGAGAGTTATGAAAATGAAGTAAAATGCACCCCACGCTTTTTACTCTGATTTAAATTGTTTTGTTTATAAATTTAATTTTGTTATAATTTTAATCCGAGGTAATTACTACTACAACTGACTATAACTGATTGTTCGACTTGCTACTACTGAATTCCTTTGTCATTAATTTTTATTTTCTATTTTTTAGTTTGATTAGCAATAAAAGCGTAGTTTTTTAGTTTTTTTTAAACTATTATTTATTTTCTATTTTTTAGTTCGATTTGCAATAAAACGGGTAGTTTTTTAGTTTTTTTATACAATTATTTTTTGGAAGTTAACACTTCTGGTATAACTATCTTACTAGAAAAGACTTTCGCAACCATGCGCCCATCGCCGGAGGTTTTCACAACTAACTTTCTTAAAGTTATATGTGGCCTGATTGGATTAAATCTCATAATATTCTCATCATCATGATTCTTTTTAAGGCGATGGGCTTGCAACCTGTCACTATTTGAATCTCAATTCTATCTTAAAGCCAAATAGCTGAACGTGGCCTATCAGTCTTTACAAGACTGTTGGCTCTGTCTACCCCGCAAGGGATATAGACGTGATTATATGTATGTATGATGATTGTTAAACCCAGTTGAAAAGAATTTTATAGTGATAACACTGTTAATAATATTTTTGACTATCCAGCAAACATAATAATTTTCGATTGTGGCCTTGCCAGGAATCAAACCACTAGATTAAGAGGCAGATTGATACAGGAACAAAAATATTTCAAACATACCTCCACTGCCTTTACAACCAGGAACGCAACAAAGTTTATCTGAAGACATCGTGGCACTTTTGTTGTAAAATCTGTCTTTCACAAAAACAAACACAAACTTGGGACTCCTATCTCAAATAATAAGGTACTTTTTACAGGAGTCCTATCTCAAAATATCTGCACAACACAGTCAGAGTCCAATCTCAGATGATAAAATCACACGAATATCCGGAAGAACAAAGCTCGACTCAACGGAAGATTCCAAACTCCAAATAACGACAAGTTATCAGCACAAAACAAAGTGCAAATAGGTAAATACACAGGCACCGGTAAAAAACAACAGAAAGAAAGTTTACAGGTGTTCGAATCGAATTCAATCAAAACTTACTGCAAAACTTATAAAACTTATTTGACATAAAAAACTGTCACTCATTTTCCAAACGAGTATTACAGTGTTGCTATTATAAATAGGCAAAAGATACCTAATGTTAATTCAAGAATTGCATTAATATGTTAAATACGTATTAAATATCGCAAAGTTCTGTAGGTAGTAACTTTATTCTTGTATTTTTGTAAATTTAGTTGTTCAATTTTCATTTATTACTTTTGTTTTATTACTTATATATTTTTTATTGTTTTAAAATATTCTACTAATTCTACTATGGTTTCTAATGGTAATTCTAAATGGAGCAATGCGATGAAATAAAGAAGCCTCAGGTTAATAGTAACATTATATGGAAATATATTACATCTCTTTTTGACTCATTATAACTATTACTGGCACTGGTGCTATCTCTGTCTCTCTTACTCTCATACGAAGGATCTAAAAATGAATTTATTAATCCTGGCAGTTTTAATAAGGATAATGAGAAACTCTTATCAAAATATTGCATTGTCATCGGTCCTTGATACGTGTGCAAAGTTCCAAGTTGATCAGACGTTTAGAAATCAGTGAAAATTAAGCTCAAAGATTCCGTTACATACATACATACATACAACCCAAGCTAATAAAAGCGTAGTAAAATAAGCTCAAAGATTCCGTTACATACATACATACATACATACATACAACCCAAGCTAATAAAAGCGTAGTAAAAATAGAACCACAAAGGGGCAAGGGTGTGTACCGTTTACAACTGTTGTGACTTCATTACACCGTTAGTGAAGAAGAAGATTAAAAACATATTATCTTAACGTTCGGTTATGACGTTTGGGTATGCTTAAGCTGTGGTAACTCTTACACAAGGAGCGCAAAGGACACAAACTCCCAAAGCTATTTGCGTAGAATGCAACCCTTTAAAATTAGATAATAACAATTTTGTTCGCTCTTTATTTTATGGTATAATGCAATCATTATCTCGTGCGTGTCTGACCAGTGTTCTGGCTTGGCCATCAGTCCGCATTCAATTCAGTTGGACTGTAGACGCCTCGCCGAACGGTCGTATCGTTGTACGACGAAAAACGCGCGGACAGATCTATTTAATAGTGATCTTTTTTTATTGTGTTTAATTTGTGTAGTGCTATTGTGGATTTATTGGTGTATCACTGGACCTGCGCACCCAACAAGGTTGGTATAACGTGATCTTATTTCAGTTTTATGTCAATGTTTTGATTCGATAAAGTTTTTTTAATTAAATTTCGGAATGGCGCGAAATGCTGACTTGACGTAATATAATATTGCCGAGAAGTTTTGATATAATATATATAAATTGAGTAATCATATAGTTATTTTGATTATGTTTTATAACTGTAGATATTATTAGTGATAATGATAACACAATTGTTATTAGAAATCATTTAGGGTTTCATAAATTAATGATAATGTATCTTTATTACTTACATTATCATGTATCTATTTGTAATTAATTTAATTAGTAGGTTGTAAGTTACCATTATTTATTTCCTAACTTTCATACCTACGACCTTATGATTTTGAAATAAATACAAAGCTGTACAAAAAATCTTTGATTTTGTGTGTGTCCTATAAATTGTTTTATTTTATTTATAAAATTCCTTGTTTATAAATAGTAGGAAAACTTAATTTTTACTATCAACCAATACTATAAAGTCTCCTTGTTTTCTCTGTCTGTATGTATGCGCTAATCTCGGAAAGTTATGGACGGATTTTGTTCCTGTTTATGAGTATCTATGTATAAATGCTACCCGTGTGAAGCCGGGGCGGGTCGCTAGTTATACTGTAAAAGGTATTAACACATTAATATTTCTGAGAGCTTTAAGTTAAGGAAATCGCAAGGCTTACCGGTTGCTTATATCTTAAGAAGGAAACCGGTTTAAGCTGAGCTTTTTGTACCATTCGTAGTAAAAGACTTGTATAAATATTGACTAGTTTCGCTCGCGACTTTGGTCTACACATATACATAAACACATAGAATCACATCTTTATCCCTCACGAGGTAGACAGAGGCAACAGTCGTTTAGGTAATGATGAAATTAATAAGGGAAGAATAGATCGAACGTAGGCAAATTATCTAAGTTTATACATATTTTGTATTTCTGTTAGTATATTTTTATATTGTTGCTAAAAACACAGTGACTTGCCGCTTTTTACTTAATTATCTAGTTCCTTTATTGTTTGCCGGTTGACTGGAAGAGATCCCTTCATGGGATAAGTCCGCCGTTGCAAGTGATTTATTTCTATTATAACTATGTAGGTATGTACTATTTCTAGTAACTGTGCAAATTTCTGTGCAATAAAGATATAACATACATACTTACAAACATACATTCAAGTTTAGTAGCCGCACATAGGTACATACAGGTAAACACGTCTTCATCCCTTACGGGGTAGACAGAGCCAACAGTGTGAATATATTGAAACGCCAGAATTGAGACTATTTATTATTCGTTTTGATATTTAGATAGTTGCACCGTGTGGTTCACGGCACCAATATAAAAAAAAGAATAAGGCCACTCCATCTCATTTCCCATGGATGTCGTAAGAGGCGACTAAGGCTTATAAACTTGGGATTCTTGTTTTAGGCGATGGGCAAAGCAACCTGTCTCTATTTGAATCTGAATTCTATAATAAAGCCAAAAAGCTGAACGTGGCCTATCAGTCTCTTCAAGGCTGTTGGCTCTGTCTACCCCGCAAGGGATATAGACGTGACTTGAATGAATAAATACTTAGTTACAAGATAATGTGGATGTAATAAGTTGTTGTAAGAACTGGTATCGAGGTCGCTAGCCTCCGGTACTCCTGTCGTAACCAGGTTATGTTCTGACTCAGTGTCGTGTTTACATCGACCGTTTCGGATAATGGTATCTATGTACATTTTGTGCCGTGTGGTTCCCGGCACCAATACAAAAAAGAATAGGACAACTCCATCTCTTTCCCATGGATGTCGTAAAAGGCGACTAAGGGATAGGCTTACAAACTTGAGATTCTTTTTTTAGGCGATAGGCTAGCAACTTGTCACTATTCGAATCTCAATTCTATCTTAAAGCCAAATAGCTGAACGTGGCCTATCAGTCCGCTCAGGACTGTTGGCTCTGTCTACCCCGCAAGGGATATAGACGTGATTATATGTATGTATGTATGTATGTACATTTTGATCGATTTCAACGCTAGGTCAATTGTGCATCTAATATTTTTTAATTAATGTCCCTAATTTAAGCAGCATTTTAATAGTCCATTGAAAAGGTCTAAACGTAATCCCTCAACTTTTTTTTAATATTTGCTTTGTCTACCCTGTAAAATACAAGAACGTGAAATATAATATTAACTATAAAATAGACGCGAAAGTGATTTGTATACTCATTCGATCTAATCACTTCTAAGTAAGTACTTACTCTTGTGGGGATATGCGCCTATCACACAAGTTTTGACACCATTTCGTTCCTATCTATTAAAATCGTGTGGTTTTACCCGGGCGCCGTGTGGTTCCCGGCACCAATGGAGAAAGAGAATAGGACCACTCCATCTCTTTCCAATGGATGTCGTAAAAGGCGACTAAGGGATAGGCTTATAAACTTGGAATTCTTCTTTTAGGCGACAGGCTAGCAACCTGTCACTATTTGAATCTCAATTCTATCATCAAGCCAAACAACTGAACGTGGCCTATCTGTCTTTTTAAGACTGTTGGCTCTGTCTACCCCGCAAGGGATATAGACGTGATTATATGAATGTATGCTATTAAAGTCCCTAAAAATAAACAAATGAAATCAATACCTCGTCCGTCATGAGAGTTGTTTTTTTTTCTTATTAGATCTCTAAAGGTCACTCCGTGATGCAACCCTTTTAATTGCAACTTATCACTGCAAAATCGTGGGTGCTATTCTGCAACTCCATAATTCACTGAAAACCGGTGAGACTAATGACAACAAATCGATTGGGATTGATAAAAAACTTTTTAATTTTAAGATTAAAATCGAAATTTTAGGATATTTAAAAATCACTGTTAAATCCGTTACAGACGCGCTTTCCAAGAATAATAATTAAGTATTTAAAATAATCTTTCTGCGTTTTTCTGATAGAACGTGCGCTTACTCAAACCTTGGATTCTAGAATTGTCTAATTTTTACATTACCATAATATTGAAAGTTGATAAGTACTTACATACAATATATGATATACATATCTACATATGAACATTACATTACACATAATGTTCGTTCTATTGTAAATAGATAAGAGAAAAATATGTATCTTTGTCTTCCATTTACAAAATTGACCTTAAGGTCATTAAGAATTCATTTATAAAGTGGTCGACAGCACCATCAAGTTACGCTTACTACTTCTCAGTAGGTGAATCGTATGGTTACTTAATAGGAGCCATTATTTATTGTCGTGGTGGTAACTACTATAATGACGTTGAGTGACCTTCTCAGAGCACCATTGTATGCTAAAAAACTTCATGAAAGGGAAACTTGTTTGCTAAAAATACTGTTAGTCGTAATTTTGTTGATAGATTTAGAAATCTCCAGCTGAGATTTGAATAGATTGTATATGTTGGTAGAGGCTTTTTCGTATAGCGAATTATCTCGTTTATTAACCGTGGGTATTTTAAAAATCTCCCCCTTGATTACACAAGAAACCTTCATCTCAAATTTCAAAACTCTAGACTAAAATCAGCGTTAGTTATAGGCTGTGCGTTGAATATTTCAGTCAGTGTCCTGTTTAGTATGTTTAGAAGAAGATACTCAAGAAGATTTCTTATGACATAATTTGTAAGTTGTCGTGTGTCGTGTGGTTTCCGGCCCTTTAGGATATAACCACTCTACATATATCTTCCAATGGATGTCGTAAAAAGCGACTTAGGGATAGGCTTATAAACTTAAGATTCCTCTTGTAGGCGATGGACTAGCAACCTGTCACTATTTGAATTTCAATTCCATCATAAAGGCATACAGCTGAACGTGGCCTTTCAGTCTTTTTAAGACTGTTAGCTCTGTCTACCCCGCAAGGGGTGTAGACGTGACTATATGAATGTATGTAATTTTTAAGTACTTTGTTCATGGTTAAAACGCCAGGTAATAGAGTCAAAACTTATGCAAATTCTTATTCTTGTTGTAAACATCGTTATTAAGTGGTACCTTGTATCCTATTTTGAAACTAATATAAATTCATTACATTGGCATGTACCTAGCTGGGTCGCATTATGCAAAACGTAACTACATTGACACACAGACAGATCGGCCAATAATAGAGAATTTAAATGTCGACACGCGCCTTATTTCAGGGTTCAACGGGCACGATCTCTGAATATTGCGAGATCTATAGGTAATTACAAATCAACATTAAATTGTACTTTTTACTGTTTTTTTGAAAAGATGTTTTTTTTTATGAATTTGTTGGCATTGCATGTACCCTAATCTGTATTTCAAACATATCGATTTTAAATGCGGAATGCGAAACGGGCAGTGAAATGAAAATATCGTGAGGAAACCTGCACATACAAAATTATTCATCCTCGAGAGCTTCAACGATGCCCAAAATCTCCATCGCTCCACGCGGACTAAGTCGCGGGCACAGCTTTTACGATATAAAATTTCACAGTGCAAAATAAAACAAATGGCGTGTTAGCAGTTGGTAATTTATGATCGTTAGTTGCAGGCATGCGCGAGAGTGCGGCCCGATCTGCTTTTAATGGCACATCGCATCTCCAAATAGCGTGAAGATACCATTAGATCACTCATTGCAGCATGCACTTGCGCAGGAGTGCATTTTGTCTTGAAGCCACAGCGTAGAAACAATGTCTGGTACCTACTAATTTTTCCGTGTCTTCAAACGGGAATTTTCCAATAGACGTTTTGAAGAACGTTAATTTCTGTTCTTTAAGAGGGATCTTAGCTTCTTGGGGGTTAAGTGCTTAGGTAGTTT
Source organism: Amyelois transitella (assembly GCF_032362555.1). NCBI lineage: Eukaryota > Metazoa > Arthropoda > Insecta > Lepidoptera > Pyralidae > Amyelois > Amyelois transitella. Next base: position 1,178,412 of record NC_083519.1, on the reverse strand, counting down.
GTAGCTTTATGACAAATAATATTGTTTGAATTTCGTATAAATGAATTAATCATAAAGGTTTTCTATCGTCCACATTTCTATTCTAAGTTTGGATAATTGTCAACCGATGTTGTGAAACCAAAAGATATGACTAATATTAAGTGATGTTGAAATGTCCCATAATAATGAATAAAATTTGCATTTTGAATTTGGATTTTTTGAGTAATATATTAGATACTTTAACTTTAATTTAATTTATTGAAATGCTTTCTCATCTCTTTCACGATCTCGGATTGGGTAAGTTACAGTTTTTAACACAAAGCGACTCGAATCTGTAGCCAATCATGCTCAGCGATTTTGCCCGGGAATTGAATATACAGAAGTTTAATTTTTTTTTTGTTTGATTATCCATCAAATATTTCCCTATCTTATTAATTCTTTGGTGACAGAAATGTTATTAAAAGAACACTCGAATAGCTGATACAATCTACAGATGAGGCAGTACACGAGCAAAGTCAGTTTTATGATACCACTGTTAAGAAGACGCGACTGTAAGGGTTTTTACATACATACATACATATAATCACGTCTATGTTCCTTGCGGGGTAGACAAAGCCAACATTCTTGAAAAGACTGATAGGCCACGTTCAGCTGTTTGGCTTAATGATAGAGTTGAGATTCAAATAGTGACAGGTTGCTAGCCGATCCATGCAGTCCTTAGTCGGCTTTTACGACATCCATGGGAACGAGACGGAGTGGTCTTTTTAATTTTTTTATTGGTGCCGGGAACCGCTCGGCGCTTTGGTTTTTTACACATAAATTTTCCAGTTTCCTAGTCGATAGAAATAATAACATGCCACTTCCCATCTCCAAACAGCGTAAAGATACCATTACCTCACTCACTGCAGCATGGAGGTACTCAGACGTGCCATTTTTACTCTATTTAAATGAAACGAAGAGTCATGTTAACAGATTTTCTTCATATTACTATTTATCATAACACTGAACCTTTGAACTGTTCAAATTGTCAATGTAACAAGTATCCTTGAATGAAAATTAAGTACTAACTAATTACGGTTTTATACGCTATGTTACGTAGTTATTACTCTTCATTAATCACCGTTTTGTAACGGATTATGTCCTCATAATGTACTTACATATAGCCTGAGTAAAACAGTTTAATCGTTTATTTAAAACTAGCTGTGCCCGCGACTTCGTCCGCGTGGAATAGTTATTTTAGGCATCATTGAAGCGCCCAAGAATGAATAATTTACCCCGCTTTTTTTCACATTTTCCATTTTTCTTCGCTCCTAATAGTTGCAGCGTGATGTTACTCGTATATAGCCTAAGGCCTTCCTCGATAAATGGTCTAATCAACACAAAAAAAAATTCAATTCGAACCAGTTGTTCTAGAGATTAGCGCGTTCAAACAAACAAACTCTTCAGCTTTATATTATTAGTATAGATAAAAATACTCCATTATACGAAGTATTTTACATCGGCTAACCGTGACCGTATCACTTAGATTTTATTAAATTAATAATTCACAATTTTAATGAATAAATACAAACATCAACAGGTCACAAGTTATGGCCGTACGTGTAGTTAAATTTATACATTTGAAAAGGCTAATTATCATGCAAAATTCAAAGTTAATTATTCTTTAAATATACATGTTATCTTTTATTAAAAGAATAAGTTTCAAGTCACACTTCTGTTAGTTATGCATACATGCATAAAATCACGCTTTTTCCCGAAGGGGTACCCCAGAGACTATATATTTAAACTTACCACGATCTCTGCATTCTTCTTTCGCTTCATCCACATTCATATACTCTAACTTTACTACTCTTAACCTGACCTTTTAACCAGGAACTCCTTAATTTGATCTAGGTACGTTCGCCTAGGTCTTCCCACTTCTACCTTTCATTTCTGTAAATAACAAACACAGAAATCCCCTACAGAATCTCGTTGGTGTCTCTTTAGTTATGTATAACTCACCCCCTGTTTAAGGGGGGTCTGGCGATATGTGTTCCGCTTCGCGTAGCCATTCCATCGTCGAATCCGGAATAAATACATACAAACATATAATCACGTCTATATCCCTTGCGGGATAGACAGAGCCTACAGTCTTTTAAAGACTGATAGGCCACGTTCAGCTATTTGGCTGTAAGATAGGAATCAAATAATGACAGGTTGCTAGCCCATCGCCTAAAAGAAGAATCCCAAGTTAATAAGCCTACCCCTTAGTCGCCTTTTACGACATCCATGGGAAAGAGATGGAGTGGTCCTATTCTTTTTGTATTGGTGCCGGGAAACACACGGCACTACTATAATCCGGAATACAAATATAATTCCTTGTTGAAATAAAAATCCTGGTTTCCTTAGTCATCTCTTAAGTTATGCCACTTATACATCGACCATTTATAAAACAAAGGTCAGGTCAAGAGTATCCTATAACGACGAGCTTCTGTGAGACCCACGAATGTGGATATTGCGAAAGAAGGATGCGGGGATCGTGGCAAGTGGAAAGACGTAATCTCTGCCTACTCCTCGGGGATAAGGCATGAAACGGAACTCACATGCGTCACTCGTAGTGTATGCCTAACGCACTACGAGTGAAAAAAAAAAACACATATTTATTCAGTAATTACAGATCTTTACATAGGTTTGTTGTTGGAGCCTACTTTTAAGCATATAAATGCCTGTGCCAGCAGGCTCCGCTCTTTTATATCGCTAGGTCATGAATGTACTGAAAAACTTCTAAACTTTTGTGTGTACTTAATATTTAATACATACATACATATCATCACGTCTATATCCCTTACGGGGTAGACAGAGCCAACAGTCTTGAAAAGACTGAAAGGCCACGTTCAGCTATTTGGCTTAATGATAGAATTGAGATTCAAATAGTGACAGGTTGCTAGCCTGTCGCCTAGAAAAGAATCCCAAGTTTGTAAGCCTATCCCTTAGTCGCCTTTTACGACATCCATGGGAAAGAGATGGAGTGGACCTATTCTTTTTTGTATTGGTGCCGGGAACCGCACGGCACTTAATATTTAATTGTATTATTTATTTACAACAGTGACGCGTGTGAGTTCCGGCTCCACGCCGGTCCTCTGAATTTTCATGGTTGGCGGCGCTGTTCCGCGGCTGACTCCGTTACGTCCAATTAGATCGCTCTGTTGGCGACAGCATCCTTTGTTGTAGAACGCTGCTTTTGCGAAGTGGGGTAACGGCATCCTTTTAATTTTTAGGCGAAAACAAAGCCACTCGGGACTGTTTCATGATTTTGTAGATTCACGATATTTTATTATCTATTTCGTTGACTGAAGATTAGGGTATTGAAATTAAGTAATCCGTACTAAAATTTAAAAGACAAAATATTGGTTTTTTTGTTTATCTATAATATAAAAATGAATCGCTAAATGTAAAAATCACGTCTATATCCCTTGCGGGGTAGACAGAGCCAACAGTCTTTTCAAGACTGAATGGCCACGTTCAGCTATTTGGGCTTAATGATAGATTTGAGATTCAAATAGTGACAGGTTGCTAGCCCATCACCTAAAAAAGAATCCCAAGTTTGTAAGCCTATCCCATAGTCGCCTTTTACGACATCCACGGGAAAGAGATGGAGTGGTCCTATTCTTTTTTGTACCGTGCCGGGAACCACACAGCTCTAAATAAAATAATCCATACTAATATTTAAAAAACATATTTATGTGTAAAAATACTTGTGTTTTTGTTTATATCTAATAAACTTCTGGGTCGATTTTGATGACATTAACACAGGGACAGACAAAACTTTGGTAACATGGGCTTCTCTTTTGTTATATCGCAAAAGATAGTTACAAAACAAACGTTTAAAAATCGATCGAATGCCGAAAACTGAATCAGAAATAATGTTAACAAGACGGACGCAGTGATAAAAAAAAGATAGCATTAGAATTAACCTGAGTCATTTATCATTATCGCAACACCATACACCTCTTTTTTCACTTAAGTCAAACGTCGTACACTCATTAGTATGCAGTACAAGACGCTCATTGTAAGGCGACCTACATACGAGATGGCCCATCTGTGTTGCACCACATCCAGTACATATAAGGGCCCGAACATACTATAGGTACTATACTTTATGCTACCTTAGTACTTAGCAATTCTCAATTTTATAATATTTAGGTATTTGTTCATTTAAAGAATGTGCATTTTTGATAGGCTAGCAACCTCAATTTTATCATTAAGCCAAAAAGCTGAACGTGTCTTTTTAAGACTATTGGCTCTAAAGTTCCCGTTGCCAAAAAGAATCGCAAGCTTATGAGCCTATTAATTTACTTTTAACTTTGAAAAATTCTAAACACAGTACTACTACATCAGTAGACATCTGTGGTTTAATTAGCATGTCTGCTACAGCCCTTAGGTCGACGAAGATACGAAGGCCAAGTTTCTAAACGCTCACCGAAGCGTTCACTCAAAACGTCCATAACTTTAATTGTAGAGGTTTTTGTCTCCAATGATTCTCTGCGCTTCATTGGCTATTATTTCTAAATAATACTAAAATCAACCTTGTTCCGTTTTCAAAGAAATGACTGGAAATAATTAAGCCAAAAAAAAGATTTAATTACAGCGGAAGAAAAGCAATTAATAAAGCACAACTGTTGACTGTCGTATTTTTGTTGGGAACCGAAAATTATATTTCTCAGATTGAAGTTAAAAATAGCGTAAAATGTTTTGAAATCTGTTATAGCAGCACCATTATATCTTCTTCATACAACCAATTTTTTTAACGGCCTCTGTGGCGCAGCGGTAGTACGCTTGTCTGTGACATCGGAGGACCCGGGTTCGAATCCCGGCCAGGGCATGATGAGAAAATAACTTTTTCTGATTGGCCTGGGTCTTGAATATTTATCTATATAAGTATTCATTATAAAATATAGTATCGTTGAGTTAGTATCTCGTAACACAAGTCTCTAACTTACTTCGAGGCTAACTCAATCAGTGTAATTTGTCCCGTATATATTTATTTATTTAAAGAATGATTTATTGCAACACTTCCTGTCTTTCGATTTACCTCATAGATATTAAAAGAGGGAGAGGTTAATATACCTAAGTTTTATCTATACTTCTGAATAAACGCGTAGGTTTACGCTGAAATTTGGCAGAATTTCAACTTTGTTAGACAATTTAATGAAGGATTTTTATGGAAACAAAACATTTGTATAATTATTGATGTAACTATGTCTCAAAAGTCATTTTTTTAATTCGATGTATAAAACTCTTCCGGTACTGTCTTTTTAGAATCTTTGAAGATTGCTAGCTCTGTCCACCCCGCAAGGGATATAAAAGTGATTATATGTATGAAAACATGCTTACTTATATTTATTTATCTAGGAAAATAAGAATAAAACTTAAACAGAAATTCAGCACAAGGGCACTACTTATTTTACTTAAAAGATTGGATTTCTCAAAACACCCACGTGAAATAAATGACTATGAGACTTTTCGATTAACGTTAAAATCCTTATTCAAAAACAATCTGCGCCGTGTGGTTCCCGGCACCAATACAAAAAAAATAGAACCACTCCATCTCTTTCCCATGGATGTCGTAAAAGGCGACTAAGGGATAGGCTTACAAACTTGGGATTCTTTTTTAGGCGGTGGGCTAGCAACCTGTCACTATTTCAATCTCAATTCTATCATTAAGCCAAATAGCTGAACGTGGCCATTCAGTCTTTTCCAGACTATTGGCTCTTTCTACCCCGCAAGGGATATAGACGTGACCATATGTACATATGTATGTATGTAAAAACTATCTCTGTAAGGCATAGCTGCTGCCTGTTACTATCGAGTTCCGAAACACGCTGGATCGAGATGAATGAGCGTCAATGAAACCTGTTTTCTATTTGCAGATGAACTATCTGGTTGATCGAGAATTCTCGAATCTGTAGTTTACATACATGAGCGTAATTCACGGCAGGGAACTTATGTAGAACTTTTGCTGATCGTTAACAAAATCATAGAGATTAGTCCCCGTTTTTAATATATAAACCTTGAATTTTGGGAGCTAGTGCTAGTAAACGGAAGTAAGGAAATAGAATAGATTTATTTTCAAAATTGGATAAAATACACTTATTGACGTCACATCACTTAAATCTAATTATAACTTCTACCGCTTCCAAAGCGCATGTGTAGAGGAAGCGGCGGAACAAACTACACTGCAGCATTTTCAGCGGACGCCAATTTACAAATATAGGTAGATCTTTTAAATCTAAATCGTAAACGAATGCACATTGTCTACATTAAAAAAAATTAATGAATGTAGAACTAATAGGAATTTTTGCATCACGCCTCTATTCCGGAAAGGTAGGCAGGGACTACATCTTTTTACTTACCACGATCCCCGCATACTTCTTTCGCTTCATCCACATTTAAGTCTCTTCATATAAGCTCATCAGTTTAGGGTACTCTTGACCTGACCTTGACAATTTGAATCATTTGATTTATATCAACTGTAATATCCTACTAATATTATAAATGCGAAAGTTTGTATGTCAGGATGTCAGTATGGATGTTTGTTACTCTTTCACGCAAAAACTACTGAACCGATTACGATGAAATTTGGTATGTAGGTAGCTGAAGACCCAGAATAACATATAGGCTATATATTATTCTGGGTCTACTTTTTATCCCGGAGTTCCCGCGGGATTGATAGGGTTTCCATGCGGACGAAGTCGCGGGCGGCCTTTAGTCGTATATAAATCCGGCTTAATGCTATGAACACGTCTTTGGGAGGCCCATTGTGAATACATTTGAATAGAATTGATATTCTGTCTTACTTATTAACGTTGCTGCAACCATAGTATGATAGTATATAGGCAATCCTATTGCAAAACCTTGTTTATGTTACAGAAGTGTTTAATGTTTATCTTACACTAGCCGTGCCCGCGACTTCGTCCGCGTGGAATAGTTATTTTGGGCATCATTGAAGCCCTCAAGTCGTGTCGCTGTCGCTTAGGCAGTCAAAACATCACTCAATTACGGCGTCGAAATTGTAAATCAATTAATTTTCCGTAAATCATAATATTTTGATCTCGTATCGAATAGAATCGAGACCGATTACGGCTGGTACATCACTATTGAGTAATCGGTTGTGCAACCGAACGATGGCGAATCGATTCGTACCGACCGAATTGTGAATCGAGACACGTTATTGTTACGATTAATGTGGCTTAGATAGATATCTATCAAATTCATGAAAATATACAGATGTATTTGTCAGAGTTAATTGAATCACTGCTTTGGTTAATGTAACTGTCCACGTGAAACGTTTCTATTCACACATTTTGTATATTTGCTTAGTTAATCTGCTCTCATTTATTCTCTCCAAATAACCAAACCCTCTAAGCATTGCCTGTCTCTTCCTGTCACCATATCGAATCCCGGCCAGGGCATGATGAGATACTAACTTTTTCTCATTGACCTGGGTCTTGAATGTTTATCTATATAAGTATTTATTATAAAATACTAGCTGTCCCGGCAAACGTTGTTTTGCCATATAAATAATTTTTAACTAATTTCTAGTTAAAAAAAATGTTAAGGGTGGACAACCCTTATCACTAAGGGGTATGAAAAATAGATGTTGGCCAATTCTCAGACCTACTAAATATGCTCACAAAATTTGATGAGAATCGGTCAAGCCGTTTCGGAGGAGTACGGGAACGAACTTCAACAAACATTGTGACACGAGAATTTTAGATATAAGATACCTAGTATCGTTGAGTTATTATCTCGTATCACAAATCTCTAACTGACTAACTCAATCTGTGTAATATTTCTCTTATAATATTTATTTATTATATCGTTTCTCACATCGCAGCATCCCTTGTCACGGTATTCCTTATCTTGTCAATCAATCTTCTTAATTTTATTTTGTATTCTGGCGTTAGTTCCTGTTACATCCACATCCTCTGCAGAGGAGCCCTGAATGAGTCTGGTTTTTACACGAAGCAACTCCCGTCTGACCTCCACACCCTTTACAGAGAACCTAACCCATATTGGATCATGGTAAAAGCTGTTCTAGATAAATTTGTCTGTTCCCTCCCTTAGTCGCCTTTATAGATATCTATAGGAAAAAGATGGCACACTCAATCTCCTTTTTCATAACACTACAAAAACTGAATAAGAAGACAGTGCTAAACTATCTCAGGCCTTGATGTCCACCATCTTTCCTAGTAATAACGCAATTCTTGCTGGTACGTAAAAATTCCAAGTTACGTAGTCAAAGTAAATGAATTTTATTAGAATGTCGTAAATTCTGAACCTGCTCTGAGCATCACATGGTGGCGCACGCGCATCGTACACGCTCGTACCAATCGCACACACCACGTGGTTAATACAAAACAGATGTTGGTATCAATGGTTTTAATTATAATACGTATAGGTCTTGTTAGATAATATCAAATAAATATTTAAAGCGAAGGAAGTATGCAGAGATCGTGGCAAGTGGAAGATGTAGTCTCTGCCTACCCCTCTGGGGAAGGGGCGTGATCTTATGTATGTATGTATAACATTCTTAAAAACCCGTTCAGCGCGAGTTGGACTTGCAGGAAACGGAACTATTACAGACGGATAACAATTGGATTATTTTGGGATAAGGAACTAAAGGGGAAGGGGGAAAGGTATTTTCCCGTGTGGTTTTACGCATTTTAGAATAGGACCAGTGCAAGCGTCTTTGGTAATCTGGTATTCCCTTGTTAATTCCTTTTTTTCGGCTATGGACTAGTCAACCATTCGCTATTTGAATCTCAATTCCATCATTATGCCATACAGCTGAACGTGGCCTTTTAGTCTATTCAAGGCTCTGTTTACACCGTGAGTGATAAAGACGAATCGCTGAGAAAGTGCGCTGTACTTTTTTCTTTTCTCTAATAGCGTAACCTTTTTGGACCTTTATGAGGATCTGTGAGTATTTCTCTACATATTCAAATATGTGTTCATAATAGTATAGGAAATTCGGAGAACTTTCAATAGAATAACGTCTTTTAAGTAAGACTTTGAACCATTAAAATTAAGTACTCAAATCAGACCATGTTTAATGCCTTAACGGTACTATTAACCAGTTTACTAAGAATTCAGACCAAAACCCACGTCCAATCACCGAGCTTAAGTGGAACTATTTCGCAATAAACCCAACTGTAAATTACATGCAATTAGTACCTAACTACGCCAAACGTGAACTATGACAAGGTCCATAGCGGCGCTAACAAAATCCGTTGACCAAAGGCGCGATAGTCTCTTTGCAAACTTTTCAAGGTTATGATGCGAAATTTATTTTATTCTTCTTTCTTCTGGCGTTAGTCCAGGTTACATTCTGATCGGGAGAATAGTGCTTCTTTTGACCATGATCCATTATAAGGTGAGTCAGTTCTTAAGCAAGAAACAACTCACATCTGCCCTCTGTCTGCAAATTTCGCAGGAAATCTTTTCTTTGCAATGAATGTGCAGGTTTATTCACGATGTTTTCCCTCACCGTAAGAACATCGGTCAGCACTGAAATTAATGTAAAGTCTTTATGAGATATGTACTCATAAAGGGTCATTGGTACATAGCCAAGACAGGACTTGAACCTCTATGCATATCAAGCGTTTTTAAATCGGACACCTTATCGATTCGACCATCGACTCTCTTCCGAATTCTTTATGAAAATTAAAAAAAGAGAAAAGAAATAAATGCCAAGAAATAAATGTTATTTTACGGAAGTATTGGAATCGGTTTGATCCGGTGTTAAGAAAAGGTTCAAGGTACAAAAATTTAATTAACATTTCATCGAGTGTGACGAAGGGCCTTGCGTAGGGCTCGTAAAAATGCAGTGTTAAAATCCAATCAAAGTATATTGCTCAAAGTGAGTTGCATAAATAATTCCATATTTTTCTTAATCTTGATCAAAAGGCTCATTAGGATTTAAATATTTTTATATATATAGGTACATATATACCATCTCGCCTGTTTCCCTTTAGGGTAGGCAGAGACTATGGATTTCCAATTGCTACGATGTTTACAGACCTCTCCCGCTTCCTCTACACTCATTTTTCTTTTCATGCATATTCGACGATTACAGGTACTCCTAACATCTCCCTTTTTCAAGACATTCGAAATTTTATATAATTTTGTTTTTATCTTTTTTTTATTTCTGTCATGTTATTATTTTTTAAGATACCTCCTAAGACCTAAGAGTCAGTTTTCCATTCTAGAATCATCGGAATCATCATCTAATATATATAAGAAGAAAGTGAATGACTTACTGACATACCCAAAACTGGCATGGCCCAAACCACTGGGTCTAGAGACTTGAAACTTGGCGTGTAGGTTCTTTATGTGGTCTAAGATTGCACTGAGAGAGGATTTCCCGAAATTCCCGGAGGAACGGGAATTATGGCAACTTTTCTTTTAACGCGGGCGGAGTCGCGGGCGTCCTCTTGTGTTATATAAGTCAATAGTAGATATTTTAAGATCGTTCCACATTTGACCATTTTTTTTACTGATGACAACCAACAGAGCGTTGACTCCTTGTACGAAATCATCGGGCAATCATCATCGTTGAAAAACTAAGTGCATCCAGCGTGAAGGCAACTTACAATGCACAAAACGCTTGCTTCTGTGGTGGCCGGGGTTTTGTTCTGTGTAGCAATACTGATTTTTTTTTAAAAGAACTAAAGTTTGTTATTTTTTACGAATTATGGAAATTCTGGAGAATCTTTTTTTTAAAGTTTTCAAACGTCATGTTGTTTGTTCATTCATTCATTCATACGAGTCTATATAATCACGTCTAAATCCCTTGCGCACAATAAAGCCATACAGCTGTGGCCTTTCAGTCTTTTCAATACTGTTGGCTCTGTCTACACAGCAGGGGTAGTGACTATACATATGTATGTATATTTTACATGTTAAAAATGTTCCGAATTATTGTACCTACATGTTTATGAGAAATGGACGCGTCCCGGACTCTACATGGGTTTTTTTTCAAAACGGACGGTTTCAGACGGTTTTCAATGTTTCATGTGTATGCATTTTCTTTTTTCAAATTACAGCATTAACTCCGAAAATAAAAAATAAAAACATACAATTTTGACAAACAATCAAACTTATAGAGACGAAGCCGTGGGCTATGGTTTGTAGAAAAGATACGGTTGCCTAGTTATCACCATTCATAACTGATACAATTGTATCATTGTTCGACGGAATCTAGGACGAAATCCTTTTGAATCATCATTTCCAATAAGTTCAGTGGGTCAGTCGATTTAAGCTATTTTTAAAACGATGCTCAAAAATTTTATTTCTATTCACGTATTATGTTTGGAAAGAAGATAAACTTAATTGTGAGCCTTTTCTTCATTTTTGTTTAATTCAATTCAGTCGTTTTGCTGTAAATTCAAAAGTTATGTTAGTACTTTTAATGAAAAACATTAAAATAAATTCCATAAAAAATCAGGACACATACAAACTTATATAATTTATTTTTTCTTTTCTTTCCTCTCACTCGTAATGTAGACAGAACAGAACAACAACAGCCAACAGTTTCTTAAAGACTGAAATACTACGTTCAGTAGTTAATAAAAATAAGATTCTATAAAATATAAATTAAATATAACATAATAAAAATTTTAACAATAAAAAAATTGTAATGCTTAAATGGTCCATCGGTCCATTTAACATAATTAAGAAAATCTTAAGTAACCAGGACCAAAAAAGTCCTCTAAATAAAATAAAAAAAAAAAGATTATTTGAAATCGACATATAAAAACTGTCAGCCTTCTTCTGATGAGTAATCAGTTCGAGTTCAGTGTGTCAGCCTCGGCCGGGAATCGAACCGGTCGTACCACATATACTTATGGCCGCGTGTGCGGCGGTGGCGTTCAATGTCAATAATGGTGGTCTCTTCAATTCCGTGTATTTTTCGTGTATCTGTGGCGCAGCGGTGATACGCTTGTCTGTGGCACTGGATGTCCGGGGTTTAAATCTCGGTCAGAGCATGATGAGAAACGAACTTTTTTTGATTGGTCTGGGTCTTGGATCTTTATCTTTATACTTTGCATTTTATTTTATATGTAGGTAGGTACTGCGCCTATCGCCTTCCTATTTTAATTTCCTCCCACCCTAAGGTTGACTGGAAGAGATTGCTTCAGCGATAAGTCCGCCTTTGTACCTCATTACCTGTGTTTTTTTTTCTGTTTTTCATTTTCTTATGGTGCAGTAAAGAGTCTTTCTATCTATCTATCTATCTTTATAAGTAGCGCTGTCTACCCCGCAACTAGATAGACAACACAACAAAAGTGCAAAAGACGATTGAAAGAATTTTAGGGCATAACTTCCACATTTTTAATTTTTTCTGAGTTTCACAAATAAACATTTGAATGCTTGCTTAAACACCTACTAACCTATCATTAATCCATGTCTGATAAATACGTCTACTTTATTTGTGTGTTAATCATATTATAGGTATTTTAAAAATAACGCACTTTTTGCTAAAACTTATTACTTTTTGTACATAAGGAAAACAATTTTATTATTTCTTAGTATTACATTGAGATCGTGACGAGATTATATCCATATAAACAGACTTCGAATAGAATTGATAGCATCATAAAAACATTATATAAATGTTATTTTAACATTAGAAGGAGAAGGCCTACGAACGTACCTTCATCGAAACGGGGACGTATTGGCGAAAGGTCAGGTCAAGAGTACCCTGTATCGAGGAGATTGATTAAAAAAATATAATAGGATGTTGAGAGAGAGAAATAAAGGTCACGGGTTTGATCCCTAGTCTTCTTCTTTTTGGCTATAGTCCCAGTTGCTCTTGACCATGTATTCTGGATTGGGTGAGTCAGGTTTATACGCGAAGAGACTCCCATCTGACCTCTGTAACCTTTTCAGGGGAACCTAACCCGTTTTGGATCATATGGTTACACATCCAGTTGCCTGAATGTCGAATCGGTAAGGTAAAAATGCGTGATGCGCATAAAGCTCGCCCATGTACCAATGACTTTAGTTTATTAATTAGGTGAGGAAAAACATCGTGAGGTAACCTACACATTCAGGCAATTGGATATGTAACCATGATCGATCCAACTTGGGTTAGGTTCCCCTGCAAAGCTTACGAAGGTCACATGGGAGTCGCTTCGTGTAAAAACCTGACTCGCCCAATCCAGGATCTATGGTCAAATACCCCGGGCTCCTCTCCAGAGTGGTGAGGATGCAACAGGGACTAAATCCAGTAGAAAGAAGATTAGTTAGTATTCTTTTGAGGCTATTTGTTCTATTAAAATTTTTATTTATTTATTTTCTCCCTCCACAAGAGTTAAATATTAATTAAATATTCGCTGTCTCTATACATCGTAAGTACAGTTAGTGTCCTAAAAGCTATTAAACCTGTGGGCGGGTCCGGTCACTAGAGAACTTGTAGACCACTGTACAAATACTATAGTACTTATACAATGACACTGGGAACTAGTTTTTGCCTTTAATACCACATTAATACCAAACAGACACACAACCACGCTTATATCAATTGATTTTCAACTGTATATAAAAAGTGTTAAGGTATAATATACACTGGAGTTAAATAGCAGATTGTTGATAAGGATTGACGGAGAATGGACATAAATGCTTTGTAATTACTAGGTATTGAGAAATATCTCTTGTTAGTTTTGATGTTAAGAATTCTGTTAACTTATTGAGGGAAACTAATTTGCTAATGTCTTATTGTGGTACATACATACATATAGTCACGTCTTTATCCCTTACGGGGTAGACAGAGCCAATAGTCCCGAAAAGGCTGAATGGCCACGTTCAGCTGCTCGGCTTAATGATGGAATAGGGATCCAAATAGTGCCAGGTTGCTAGCCCATCGCCTAAAAAAAGAATCACAAGTATGTAAGCCTATTTCTTAGTCGTCTTTTACGACATCCATGAGAAAGAAATGGAGTGGTCCTATTCTTTTTTGTTTTGGTGCTGGGAACCACACGGCTTATTGTGGTCCTTTTATTTAATTGTAACAAGTATGTTATAAATGACTGGCGTGTGGTTTCCGGAGCTTTATTTCAAAACCATTTCTTCTTTCCCATGGATGACGTAAAAAGCGACTATAGATAAGGCATGATCTAAGGGATTAAACACATTGATCTTGTGCAAGCTTCTTTGAAGGTTTAAAAAACATAGATTGATTTTCTTACCACACCCATTGTTAAAGCCAATTAAGGGATTTATAGAACCAAACTGTTTTCGGTAACCTGTCATTATTTGAATCTGAATTAAATTTTTAAGCGTTTCAGTCTTCTCAAGTAAGGCTCTGTCTACCGGGATAATACGTGATTGTATGTAATATCATTAATTATGAACTAGCTGTACCCGCGACTTTGTCCACGTGCAATAGTTATTTTGGGCACCATTGAAGCCCTCAAGGATGAATATTCACCCCAGTTTTTTTCACATTTGCAATTAATATCTAATAGTTGCAGCGTGATGTTATACAGCCTAAAGCCTTCCTCGATAAATGTCTATTCAACACAAAAAGATTTTTTCAATTCGAACCAGTAGTTCCTGAGATTAGCGCGTTCAAACAAACAAACTCTTCAGCTTTATAATATTAGTATAGATAGTGCCGTGTGGTTCCCGGGTGCCGTGTGGTTCCCGGCACCAATAAAAAGAAAGAATAGGACCACTCCATCTCGTTCCCATGGATGTCGTAAGAGGCGACTAAGGGATAGGCTTATAAACTTGGGATTCTTCTTTTAGGCGATGGGCTAGCAACCCGTCATTATTAGAATCTCAATTCTATCATTAAGCCAAACAGCTGAACGTGGCCTATCAGTCTTTTCAAGACTGTTGGCTCTGTCTACCCCGTAAGGGATAAAGACGTGATGATATGTATGTATGTATGTATAGATATCACTAGCTGGTGAATTCAGTCTATTTATAGACGGTCAGAGATCAAACGTAAACGGTTTGCAAATGGCCGCTGGGCGCATACAGACTCCATTCAGATCATAAATATAGGTTAGATTCAAATCAAGGAAAAATCCTTTACGGCATATAAAGAGTAAAAACCAAATAGTCACAAGTCTCGAAGGTGTGACTGAATGGCGAAAACTTAGCCAATTCAGCCATTCAGGCGCCTCTTCACAGTTTGAAATATATTATAAATACACACAAAAAGGCGATTAAGGGATAAGTTTACAAACTTGGGATTCTTTTTTAGGCGTTGGGTTGGCAACCTGTCACTATTTGAATCTCAATTCTATCATTAAGCCAAATAGCTGAACGTGGCCATTCAGTCTATTCAAGACTGTTGGCTCTGTCTACCCCGCAAGGGATATAGACGTGACCATATGTTTGTATGTATGTATACAAATATTTTAAGCTAAACGTACATACATATAATTACGTCTATATGAATTTCGGGGTAGACAAAGCCAACAGTCTTGAACTACTGAGCCGCTGTGAGATATTATATATTGGATCGCGGTATGATGGATTTTATAAATAAAAAGTTCGTAATGTCTAAGTGAAAATGGAAAACGTGTAGGTTATACGTCTGCTGTACATAGATAATGATAATAACAGTTTCTCCTGGTGGTGGTATTTCTCGGAAACCTCGTTAAAGTAATAGTAGCGATCATTGTCGGGCTAGTAGGTACTCAGTTAGGGACATTATGTATTATTTTCTTTTAGAAAAGTGAAAATTATCGAGTAAAATTTTTTAACTACAAATGTTACCTGAATGTCTGACAAGATGACGTTCTTAGGTAAAGATTTTTTTTGGAATAAAAATATTTTATCAATTTAATTTATTGATAAGAAAAATGTTTAAACTGAATTTTTTTTAAATCTGTGTTCATCCTTCTCGCGTTTGTTGTGATTTAAACATTAGTGTTGATTTTAAAGAGGTTTTTTGTAAAATTCTAATTTTTTTTCCTGCAACTACTCAAGTTGTTTTACCTGTGAGAAAGACAAAATACGTTAACCAAATAAAAAATAACATGTAACCTTACAACCATACCGCACAGACAGACAGACAGTTCCTATCATTGTTACAACCGAATACATCAAAGTAACCTTGCTTGGCCCATTCTCCGGCCGTGAGTGCGAGTACAATTGCTCAAATTATGATTTGTCTGCTATGATACTGGCTGGCGTTTTGCTGTGCATTGCATCTCATATTTTTGCACAGATTAAAAATGTATAGAGTAAGGAAAGTAACTATTTTACTTTCGTTTTAAAAAAGCACGACTTATGACACATGCTACTGAACTCGCCCAGTTTTTGTTATTCTACCGTGTATATTTTTTTTCCTACATCGATACTAATATTATAAGCGGAAGAATTTGTTTGTTTGTTTGAACGCGCTTATCTCAGGAACTACAGTTTCGAATTGGAAAATTATTTTGCGTTGAATAGACCATTTATCGAGGAAAGCTTTGGGCTATATAACATCACGCTGCAACTATAAAGAACAAAGAAATAATGGAAAATGTGAAGAAAAGGGGAAAACTATTCATACTTGAGGGCTTCAATGATGCACAAAATAACTATACCACGCGGACGAAGTTGCGGGCACAGTTAGTTATCTACAAACGGTTCGTTAATTTTTTTTTCAAAGTAATTAGTAGGTTATATTATATTTCTCTCATCAGAATTTCATCTCCACTCCATAACGCAATTTGTGTACCAATAGAGAGACGAATACAAAGAGTCTGATAAAGTTCTGTTAACGGCAGATGACTGTACTAACTTACATTTTCCTAAAATAAATAGTTCTGTACTGGCCGCAAAAAAAAGAAAAATAAAATACATGAAATGTAGCTTAAAAAAATCTTTGATCAAATCACAGGTGTTTGAACTCGTACACTCCCTGAAATCTGCACGATCATTTACAGTAGCAATTTTCTGATCATGAATCCAATCCAACTCAAATACAGGGGGAGAAAGCCGCTTCTATAAATATGCATAGCTCAATGATTTCTCTCTCTGCACGCTAGGTGCGCGCGCGAAATGAAAACTCTTGGCCAAATTGAGTAACACATTTTTTTGTACTGAAAGATTACAGAGTTAGTGATGATGTAGGATTTCAAATGACTTTCAACCAAAGATAAAAAGGTGTGATTCCATCATCAAATCATGCAGCTAAACGTGACATTTAAGTCTTTTTGGGACAAAAGTCACGAAATACTCAAATGATAAACGATTAATTTTGTACGAGTATGTAGAAGTCATAGAAAATGCGTACAAGAATGATAAAAATCTGAAACACATTGAAAGCTTTATTGTAGTCGGAACTTTCCTGGCGAAGGTATAGATTTTATTCCACAAAAGGAAACTTAAGGTCTGTAAAGTCATTAATCATTTGGAGACACGGCCAGTCACGTCTCGTGTCAAGACCCAAACATTGGCTGACCCAAATCTTGCTGGCAACTGTGTAACTCACGTTCAGGAAGCCAATTAAGCTCGCTCGCATGCGCCGGCGTCGCTTAATGACCACGTTTCGCTATCGACATAGGTTTGCTACAAAACAAGGAGTTTGGGAGAAGGGAGTAGTAATTCTGTTACTCGTATCTTTGATATATATGTTTAAAGAAGTTTGAAATGTTATACAAACTCCTAGGTACTTGTTATGTTCTTGTTTATCTGTGCTGCAGCGTCCCATGCGCGCGCATCTTTCAAATACATGTCATTCGTGTCCAAGCTATCCTGTGGTATTATTGCATGAATATTTATAAATATCTATAAATATATCAATCTTACTCTATAAAACTGAATGATTAAAACTAAAACTACTTATAAAATAAAAAACAGCTGATAAAAAACTAAAATTTACAAATACTGAAATAAATATATATGTATATATCTCATACTGAATAAACGATATTTGTATTTGTAAATTGTATAGTCCCTGCACACATCCAGTTGCCTGAATGAGCACGTTTCCTCACGATGCTTTTCCTAACCTTAAGATAATAACTCGCAGAGTCATTAGTGCGCGCGGTAGGATTTTAACCTGCCTCTGCCTGGCATCATGTGCGTCACGCTTTTTGTTAGGCCCCCACGGACGCTCTTCAGAGCCCACTGCTTCTTGCAACATAGCAACAATTAAGTGACATCACATTCCTCGCGGTAACACCCCACTGCACTTGACCCAGAGCCGGCACGTGGCTGTTAGCCGGAAAGTTGAAAGCGATTGATTCTGATGTAACTATCACATAACTG
Source organism: Amyelois transitella (assembly GCF_032362555.1). Classification (NCBI taxonomy): domain Eukaryota; kingdom Metazoa; phylum Arthropoda; class Insecta; order Lepidoptera; family Pyralidae; genus Amyelois; species Amyelois transitella. The sequence goes on along the minus strand of NC_083519.1, from coordinate 1,160,172 downwards.
TCGCATACTGATGATGAAATCAGCACCAATGTTCAGTACCTGGATGAAGTGTCACCGTAGTGGTAGTCTTAACGTGGTTTTAAGACGGTTCATACATACATACATATAGTCACGTCTATATCCCTTACGGGGTAGACAGAGCCAATAGTCCCTAAAACACTGAATGGCCACTTTCAGCTATTGGGCTTAATGATAGGAGATTAAAATAGTGACAGGTTGCTAATCTAAAAATATCTTGTTACCTAATAGCAATTGAACTAATTGAATGTAAGTTGTAACTCTGACTGGCATGTTCACGTCTTGAGGGCAACGCCGCGGGTTCTATTCCGGGTTGGCACTTCCGTTCGGCAAGATCTCTTCCTATAATTATTTGTAACAAATTACACGATTCATTGAGTCTATCTGAGGTAATGATATCTTATGTCTATGTAATTTGGCGGATCAAGAAAGTGTAGGTAATATATCTTGTTATTTCGAATAATATAAATAATGCAAAAGAGTTATTCGCTTGCCCCAGGGCGATCGATTTATAGAACATCACGTCTCTCAATTTCTCTTGTAATAATGTTTAGTAATTAAAGCAATTTTACAGGTTCCGCCTTTTCATTAAAATCCTGGATTTCGTAAGTCTTGGATAATATTAGACGATGGTTATTGAGCCGTATAAATTTTAATAGCATAATTTGATAAATGTACTACGTATGCTAGTTCATGATTATGCTAAAATTTTATGCAGTCTTAATTAATGAAATTTTTTAGGTGCTTTTAATGATTTATAGCATCTAAAAATTTAAAAAAAGGGATAGTATTCTTGCTTTGTATTGGGGATCTGAGAGATAGTAGGTATTAGTAATTCCATATGTAAACTGGAGAAGCATAAATAACTTGAAAATGTTAGTTCTAAAATCCCAAACGAAATATCAATGACGAGATTATTAACCCCTGTTAAGAGGGTCAAATGAGAGGTACAATCGCTCATCGTAAACAATATTACGGGAGAGGTCGTTTTTATATCATCTTACACAAGATATTGCGTAGTTTTTGCGTGATTAGTAATAATGAAAGTTAAGTAATATTGCCCATAATTTCACAAAATATTACCACATGAAGACGTTAATAGCTGTCTGTAATATTCCTTTTAAGGATGGAAAGTAATTGAAAAGTTACTTACGTATTTTGTAAGTTATGTTACCATTACGACTAGGTAACATTTATATGCAGAATGTTGTACATTTTGATGGTTACTTTACGCAGATTAGGATTGATCAAAACATAAGTAGATATAAACAAGTTAATCTGTGACAGATATTTAAAGAACAATCATTCTTGTTATTTGATATTAGCTCTATTTTTTATATTTGTTTGTTTGTAATATCTTTATTGCACATAAATTCACTCAAGAAATAGTTACTACATAATTATAAAACAAATAAATAACTTTTTAATTGTTTGTGTTGTCGTTTATGTTAAAATATTTATACTGTGTTGTGATTCTTTAATTGGGCAATAAAGTTTATTCTATTTTATTCTATACTGAACAGTATTTAAGTATATCATGCCAGTTGTAATAGTTCTGGAAGCATAAACCTCACCATAGCAGATTGCGTGGGATCCTCTTATTAACATGTCGACGTTTATATTCGCTAAATTAAGAATAAGTTTATCGAAGTTTAAAGTTATTTTGGGCATCATTGATGCAATCAATGATGAATAATTTTCCCCGTTTTTTTCACATTTTCCATTATTTCTTCGCTCTTAATAGTTGCAGCGTGATGTTATTATAGCCAAAAGCCTTTCTTGATAAATGGTCTATTCAACTCAAAAAGAATTTTCAATTCGAACCAGTAGTTCCTGAGATTAGCGCGTTAAAACCAATAATCAAACAAACTCTTCAGTTTTATAAAATTAGTATAGATATTTTGCGAAATTACACAGATCACATACAAAGTATAACTAGGTAGGTATTCCTATAATTGGATTTTACAAAATACCGTGTTGTCTGTGTCTTCTTCCTCCTGGCTTTAGTCCCGGTTGCATCCTCACCTCTGGAGAGGAGCCCGGGGTATGCCTTTGACCATAGATCCTGGATTGGGTGAGTCAGGTTTCTACACGAAGCGATATGTGCATTTGTAATAAACTTCGATTTGTATCGACATGTCCATTATCAGACAATCAATGTCAAAGGCATTTGCTTTCACAAAGGGAAATACATATTTTATTTCATCTATTACAGGTAGTCATTGACCATGTAAGTCATTGACCTACGCGTAAAAATATAGTCCAATCACCTCCGATGACCAACCCTTTGTCTGAAAGGAAAGCCTTGTTTCAATTCTTTACTTTATTTCCTACGGCACAGAATTCCAAATGCAATTAAGATTAAAATAATACCACCAATTTCAATAGACCTGCCGTTAAAGTGTAATTATATGGGTTTGATATGTCATGTTATATTGGTAGATAATGATGGGGTAAATGTCCGAACAGTAAGTGAGACATAGTGAACATGCAATGTTCGATTATATTATATGTACAGTCAATGTCACCATTATGTTATAGTATTGTTTGGATAATTATCCGGGATGTAAAATAAAATACTGGGCGTTGGTAAAAATAAAGAAAACTATAATAAAAAACTTAAAACATAAAAATAATCCTAACTTCAATACGTCTTAAATCATTGTTGTGAAAATTAACAATTGACAATTACCATTTTCCTTTTTTTTTTAAATAACTTTTTTCTTAGCGGCCAGTACGCTATACAATGTTAATAAGTATTAAACACTAGCACATAGTATTATACAGTCAAAAGCATTTTATTCTTAACAGAACTAATAAGATGAAAAGTAATTTATTTAACGACAACCAATGTTGTGAAACCAAAAGATTTGACAATTATTAAGCGATATGAAGTATTCTATAATAATGAATAAAAAATTTGAATTTGAAAAATGAACTGCTGAATAATCTACTGAATAGTACCGCTTTCCCGATTGAAATATCAACCGATTGTACCAAGAATGGTGTACGTAATCAGCAATGGGCCCCCTGTGTTGTCAGTAACAAAAAGCTACAATTTGGTAGTTAGCACGTAATAAGTATGACAAAAAACCTGTACGAGCGTCATTTCTTCTACGCAAACCAGGGTGACGACACTAGCAATCAACCGAGAAGGTTGTAAACTAATTTCGATGGTGCATGCAATAAGCTATTTACAAAAACTGGCCAAGTGTGTGTCGGGCTACGCGTAATGTAGGCTTTAGTAGGCACCGGTTACAATAAGCGAGTTTATTTCGAATAACTTCCTATATAAATTATTTTTTTACAATTAATACATATTGCTATTCTAGCCTATACTACATCATATAGTGCCGTGTGGTTTTCGGCACTTTCGAACAGATCCACTCCATATCTTGCCTATCGATATCGTAAAATACGACTAAAGGATAGGTTGATAAAATCGGGATTCCTCTTCTAGGCGATTAGCAACCTGTCACTATTTAAATCTCAATTCTATCACGCCAAACAGCTGAACGTGGCCTGTCAGTCTTTTCATTACTGTTAGCTCTATCTACCCCGCAATATACCCCATATGTAAATGTTTGCATCATGAAAATCCTTTCGCCATTAAAAAGATAATTATATTAGCGTGTGTAGGTTATTTATATGAAGGTGCCTCGGTTTCTAGTACAATATACAGTAACTAAACTAAGACTATTTGAATCTCAATTTTATTTTTAAGCCAAATAGCTGAACGAGGCCATTCAGTCTTTTCAAGACTGTTGGCCCTGTCTACCCCGCAAGGGATATAGACGTGACCATATGTATGTATGTAAACTAAGACCCAATTGTCAAATATTTAGATAGATACTTATAATTATAATTTGATTGTTACAGAATGCGTGCTGATGTAAAATTATAAGGTAAATAAAATTATGTAAGTATGTATGTGTGTAAAAACGTCTAACTGAGACAAAAAGAGCGTATATTAATTATTCATAGTATCCCATCTATACTAATATTATAAAGCTGAAGAGTTTGTTTGTTCGAACGCGCTAATCTCAATAATTTCTGTTTCGAAATGAAAAATTCTTTTTGTGTTTAATAGACCATTTATCGAGGAAGGCTTTAGGCTATTTATCATCACGCTGCAACTATTTGGAGTAAAGAAATAATGGAAAATGTGAAAAAAAATAAGGGGGAAAACATTCCTCATTTTGAAGCCCTCTTCAATGATGCTCAAATTAACTATTCCACGCGTACGAAGTCGCTGGCACAGCTAGTTAACAATAAAATATGATGTACACATTCAAAATGTTTGAATGAACTACGTAACGTGGCCTTACAATCGCTTTGAGACTGTTGTCCCTTTCTATCCCGTAAGAAATAAATACGTGATTATAGAATAGAATAGATTTATTTTCAAAATTGGATACAAGGTATCACTTATTGAAGTCACATCACTTGAGTCTAATTATAACTACTACCGCTTCCAAAGCGCATGTGAAGAAGAAGCGGCGGAACAAACTACACTGCAGCATTTTCACCGGGCGTCAATTAACAAATATAGATCTCTAAAATCTAAATCGTGGACGAATGCACATTGTCTACATTAAAAAACATGCATATGTATATGTATGTACGGGTGCCGTGCGGTTCCCGGCCATTCCATGGATGTCGTAAAAGGCGACTAAGGGATAGGCTTACAAAATTGGGATTCTTTTTTAGGCGACGGGTTAGCAACCTGTCACTATTTGAATCTCAATTCTATCATTAATCTAAATAGCTGAACATGGCCATTCAGTCTTTCCAAGACTGCTGGCTCTGTCTTCCCCGCAAGGGTTATAGACGTGACCATATGTATGTATGTATGTACGGTTACTCCATCCACATATACACAGTTAAGCAACACAAGTTTAAGAGTAATTCTACGAGTAATTACATATATACTTTTTTATTTTATTTATTTTTATTTTTATCTTTATTAGGGAAACAAACAGTTACATGGTCGCCTATTAATATTATCTTATACTATGGTGCATAAACCAATAAAGTTTCCTATGTTTACTAATACATAGTATCGAAAAGGCAAAGAAATTAATATATAGAAATTATTATAGTACCTAAGTGTGTTTAACATAAACATATTATTTATTATTAACTTCGTGAAAAATTTAACCAAGCCATTGATTAATCTCAGCCATTTTGTGTTTTTAAACTTCTTTTATATGTATGTACACCTAGTTTGTTGCACCAGATGAGGCTGCCGTGGCGTGTACTGCAAGTCGCGCTCCGCCAACCATCTTTACGCTTTCTACAAACGCAGCTTGACATGCGCGATGTTGAACGATGTGCACTTTGAATGTACATACATACATACATACATATGGTCACGTCTATAACCCTTGCGGGGTAGACAGAGCCAACAGTCTTGAGAGATTGATAGGCCACGTTCAGCTGTTTGGCTTTGAGATAGAATTGAGATTAAAAATAGTGATGGGTTGCTAGCCCATTGCCTATAAGAAGAATCTCAAGTTTGTAAGCCGATCCCTTACTCGCCTTACGACATCCATGGGAAAGATATGAAGTGATCAACACACTCACATTGAACTAACAGCTCACCCTGGTAGCGAGGAAAAACATAGTGAGCGCCAATTGCTTCTCTTCCCGTACAGATTGTAAAAGCCTGTTATGGCAAACTGTAATAATCTTGGGAAATCCCCTTGTAGGCGATGGGCTAGCAACCTGTCACAATTTCAATCCCAATTCTGTCATTAGGCCTAACAGCTGAACGTGGCCCATCAGTCTCTCAAGACTGTTGACTCTGTCTACCCCGCAAGGGATATAGACGTGATTATATAGATAAATGGATGGCAATTTTTTTTCAATACCAAAGATCTTTACTATAATTGCAAAATCTTTGTAATTTCTAATAGTTTATAACAACAATTTACTTTCGCGATCATCTGCGTCATACCGCGGTTCTCTCGTACGTTTTGTAATACAACGTAATTTGTTCTGTTGTATCTGAAAAGAAATAAGGTGTTGAGTTATATTCATAGAGACGACAATTATAATTAATTTTCCACTCAAGAGTAATCCTTGGGACTGAGAGGGAAGGATGTAACTGTGCCTTACAAGAGCAATCAAATAATAACAGTCTTGAGATAGAATTGAGATTCAAATAGAGACAGGTTACTAGCCCAACGTCTAAAAGAAGAATCGCAAGTTTATAAGCCTATCCCTTAGTCGCCTTTTACGACACCATGGGGATGAGACGGAGTGGTTCTATTATTTTTATTGTTGCCGGGAACCACACGGCACTGTCGAGAACCATACGGCACCGTATCAGTACACAGTAGTCAAAAGACTCAAATGGCTTACTGATGGAATTGAGATTTAATGAAGAAGACGGACCTACAGGCTGCTAGGCCATTGCTGAAAAGGAGACTCAAGTTAATAAATCTTAATCTGCTCTTAGATAAAGTCTACATAACATACTGACTACACGCCTCTTTCTCTAAGCTGAGATTACATCTTTTCTAGATCCCTGCATACTGCCTTTGCTTCATCCACATTCATCAATATTTCCATGTAGGCTTGTCGGATTAATATTCTCTCGACGGATTATGTCTGTTCTAGTAAAATACTTCAATGAGCTACACCACCGAGGTAATGACTGGTTGTATATTTGGCAATCAAACGTTATGCGTACGGCCAAGAGGCGTTCCTATTATCTTGGAAGTCTTACGAAATTGCCTTCCTGTTGCCGGCGGATTTCCTCGCTCAGATCAGAATTGCTTTGTCTCGAATAAATAACTTTATACTTTCGGGAGGTATGCGAAGATTTATATAAATAAATAAATATATACCGGACAAATTACCTGCACAGATTGAGTTAGCCCCGAAGTAAGTGCGAGACTTGTGTTACATTTTATAATAAATACTTATATAGATTAACATCCAAGACCCTGGCTGGGATTCGAACCCGGGACCCCTGGTGTCACAGACAATCGCACTACCGCTGCGCTGTATATATAAATACAGTATGATGGCTAACCTCCGCCCTCGTGGAACGAATAATCCTCTTATTTTCTTTCCCGCGGAAAATATTTGGGAAATCTCCACTTAGTGTACCTCTAGATAACATACGGATATTTATACCAAATTTTATACGAGTATTTATACCAAATTTTAAATCTTTAGCTCTATCGGTTTGCGTTGATAAATCAATCAATCTTAGGTATATATAAAATTCTCATGTCACAATGTTCGTTCCCGTACTCCTCCGGAACGGCTTGACCGATTCTTATGAAATTTTGTGAGCATATTAAGTAGGTCTGAGAATCGGCCAACATCTATTTTTCATACCCACAAAATGCAAAACAACTTTTGCAGGGACACGTAATGTTTTATAAAATTTAATCCCTGAAAATCTCGAATGTACGATAAATAACTACGCACGCGAGAGTAGTCGCGGGTAAAACATACTTAGTATTAAACTACCACAAAAATGTTCATACTTTCATGTCTTACAAGTAACTCATTCTTGAAGCATTTATCACATTCACACCTGACAATTGTCTATGCTCTTTCTACGCAGTTTATTAGGCGTGCCTGATCGTGCGAGCCACAACATATTTATGGTGATTTGTATGACAAACAATGCTTTCACTGGGATCTATCATTGTATCATTCTTATTGTCTACAATAGCCCTTTGCCAAAGATCTATAGAATCACTATTCTGCAATGGTTGGTGCGAGTTTTACTCCATCAAACGAGTCGAGCAAGTGAACGCGAATTTGCATGTGATTTGATCAGCGCCACCAACTGCATAATTCCTTCGCTTCGTCAACATTCATTTTTTTTTTCATAGCTCATTTTTTTTTTCATAGCTCTGTTCATGCAAGCTCGGCGGTTTCGGGAACTCTCGACCTGACCCTTTGTCAGGACGTCTTTTATTATTTACTAAAATTGATATATTACTTAAGAGTACCATAATGGGTACATATACCATAATATTTTCACCAGTTTCAGAGCCTGGAGTCCGTTTTCCGAAATATCTTGTTACACTTTATAAGGTATATATACAGCATCGACAGTTCTAAGACAAATAAACAGTAACAATTGGTACAATGTTCACCTAGTTTTCTGTTTATAACTTTTTTATTTTTTTATTATTTTACCATATTTTATGCAAAACCAAACTATAATCTACTTCTTAATGACATCATTAGGGCCACTATGGCGGCGATAAGATGTTTTTGTGACCCGAATGTGCACGAGAATATTGGTTCATGTACTTTGGGCGAGTGAAAGTGTTCGAATAATTTCTTTAATATCTTTTGTGACCGTACTGAAGAAATCATGACTTGAACGTTAATCTCAGTTGTTGATAAATGCAAAAAAAATTGTTACAGTTAAAAAGAAATTTTGATATCTGTAGAAATTTTAGAGTGAACCGTGTAATTTTATCACACTCTTATTTACCTACCTATCGCCTAAAAAAAAAAGAATCTCAATTATTATCCTCGCCTTTTACGACATCCATGTGAAAGATATTGAGTGGTCCTATTTTTTCCGGGAACCACGCGCGGATACGATAAAGACGTGATTTTATTAAATCAATCAGCTAACAGCAGCATTAGACCAAACTAGATTTTTCAGTATTTATTTATTAATCGTTTAAAAAAATTATTTTACCCGTCACAGACTTTAACTAGGTACCTAAGTAGATAACCTTTGAGCGATAATCATTGTGCAAGACGGTCTCAATAGTCGCTTCCTTATTAGTTTTGTGTACTCCTTAAGCCACTTTCCCTGCGTTTTTTATCTCTTTTTAATCCATACAGTTTGTTATGCGTCTCTCTCTAGCTGTCTGTCGTGCCTTTATAGTAACCTTGATAATATTTGGTAGAGAAAATTTCATTCATAATTTATATCTTGTGAAAGAATAAATTGGAAGAGATATTTATAGCTATATATCAGTCTTTTCACACATACGAATATAAAATCACGCCACTTTGAAGGGGTAGGCAGAGACTACATCTTCCAATTTGCTATATTTAATTTCTGCTGATAATTAATATAATTGTATGTATCTTTAGTTAAATGTTATTTATGCACACGCCATACCCCTCCAAAATTCATATCTCCTCTCATGGGTCTACTGGAAGAGATTTCTTTTCAAATTAGTAGCACCTTTGTACTAGAATAACTGTATTAAATGCTCCTGTACATATCTTTGTGTACATAAATAAATAAATAATTTCTGTAAAAAACAACTTGCGCAGAAATCACTTTGTAACTAATTACATTGTATCTATTGTGATGAATCAACAAAAATGTTATCTCTAATGAAAGTGGGCGGAACCATCTCCAATTACAATCAGTGATGATATTTTAATGAACATATTACAGAATTAATATGAATTATAGTGACGTACAGAACGGCTACTCCCACCCTCCCACTATATACATACATAAAATCACGCCTCTTTCTCGGAGGGGTAGGCAGAGGCTACCTCTTTCCACTTGCCACGATCTCTGCATATTTCCTTCGCTTCATCCACATTCATAACTCTCATCATGCAAGCTCGGCGGTTTCGGGTACTTTTGACCTGACCCTTTACCAGGACGTCCTTAATTTGATCATACATACATACTATATACATACATACATATAATCACGTCTATATCCCTTGCGGGGTAGACAGAGCCAACAGTCTTGAAAAGACTGAATGGCCACGTTCAGCTATTTGGCTTAATGATAGAATTGAGATTCAAATAGTGGCAGATTGCTAGCCCATCGCCTAAAAGAAGAATCCCAAGTTTATAAGCCTACCCCTTAGTCGCCTTTTACGACATCCATGGGAAAGAGATGGAGTGGTCATATACTTTTTTCTATTAGGGCCGGGAACCACACGGCACCCACTATTTAGGTATCATTATTTTATCGTCCTGGCGAAAATTCCGGTAACACCCTTAACTTTCTGGAGAGGAACCCGGGGTACGGCTTTTGACAATGGATTGGATAAGTCACGTTTTTATACGAAGCGATTGCCGTCTGACTACCGTATTCTCCGCAACATTTGCAGGGGAACATAACCCATTGGAGTTACGTCACAATACGTCATTGCCGTTAAAAATCATCTTCTCTGACAGGATTTTTTTAGGACGCTAATCTACTGGTTCGTACTGAAAAATTATTTTTGTTTTGAATAGACCATTTATCGAGGAAGGCTTTAGGCTATATAACATCACGCTGCAACTATTAGGAGCGAAAAAATAATGGAGAATGTGAAAAAAATCGGGGAAAAATATTCGTCCTTGAGGGCTTCAATGACGCCCAAAATAATTATTCCACGCGGACGAAGTCACGCAGCTAGTTAGAACTAATTTTACAATCTTTAAGAGGGCGTGGGTTTAGCTATCGACACGAGATCCAGCAGGTAGCCGTCTGAGGATAGCGAGCTACTCGGTGAGCGTTGAAGTAGACCAAAGGCGAAGGTCCGGGGTGCGCAACGCATATTAAAAGGGTCCCCGGACGGTGAAGAGGGGGGTTGGGGAGATGACGGCGGTATGACTTCACGGGTTAGTAGTCGATTGGCACGAAAATTATTCGCACGATCGTGCGAATTGTCCCCTTTCAATAAAAATATTTTTTTAGTAGGCGATTCGCACGGAAGTATTTAAATTGCGTGCGAATCGACCCCTTCAAGAATTAGTAGTATGCGATTACTAACCCGACTTCACAAACTCTTTAAGCAGATTGATATAATTTTATCATGTTATCTAACATTACAGTAGCAAAAATTACGACTATAACAAATTGTTAGGAAAGTAATCAGTGAAAGTGAGTTAATAAAAAAGAGACTATATTGTTCACAATTAATTTAAGATGAATCCCAAATATAGCACTTTCGCTACATACAAACTTGAACAAAAGTGAAATGATACGGCGGTTTGTGAAGCAGAGCGTAGCGGATGGACGTCTCAGAATAGCCGAAGGTACTATGTTTTGCATAAAAAAGATCACCTAGTTCTTTTGTTATTGTTACGGAAATAGAATTCGACAATGTTAAATTTATGAATGATCTTCTTTGACCAACTTTATATATGTATACTCCTATATTCACCCAGTACCGATCTCTGCTATACCTACACATATATATGTATATATATGTCTAAAAACGCATAGGTACCTTTTTACGCGTATATATTTATTTGAATCTCAATTCTATCAGTAAGCTAAACAGCTGGTTGTGGCCTTACAGTTTTTTCAAGACTGTTTTTTGGCTCTGTCTACCCCGCAAAGGAATGAATGTGGATGAAGCGAATGAAGTATGCAGAGATCGTGGCAAATGGAAAGATGAAGTTTCTGCCTACTCCTCCGCGAAAGAGGCGTGATTTTATGTATGTATGTATGTAAGTTATGATGTTTCTATCCAAAGTATCCAATTAAGTAATATGCCTCTTAATTGCACCTTTCTATGTTATTAATGTATATTATACACATTAAACGTTAACTCAGAAACATTTTACACATTCATTACAAAAACGAAAGTTGGGTATTTGAATAAATATTTAGATAAATTCATACAGTTTAAGGTATGTAACTTTGACTTTGTAGAATTCAATACAAAATTTGTTGATACATACATACACATAGTCACGCCTATATCCTTCGCGGGGAGACAGAGCCAATAGTTTTGAAACCACACGCATAATTTGTTTAAATTTTACCAAAATTATTTGTCTGCACTAGGAATCTAACCAGCTATTACACAAGTATAAATACATACGTAAAACATACGGTCCAAATGAGAACCTTCTTCTTATTTGAAGTGATAAGTGCGCCATTGCAAGTGATTTATTTCTTTTAAAACTATGTACTATTTCTTGTAAATATATACATTTCTGTGTAATAAAGATATTACAAACAAACTTTCTTTCACTATAAGAATAATATACATAACAACACAAAAGTAACAGAGATGGTATAAAGGTTAAGATTTATTTCTAAAGCAATCTTTGCCGGTCGATGAAGACCGATTGAAAAAAAAAAAACATGAAATTTTTCTTTTCTATGTAAATCTAAAATTGAGGAATCGGTACCTCTTTTAATCAATGCAATAATTAACGCTCTGGCAATATTTTTTATGCATTATTGCACACGCAAATAACACAGGCTAGTTTAGGAAAACTAATGTTTATCGCAATTGTTTTAAAGCACAAATTTGAATAACATCTGAGTTTAGTGTTGCCAACCGTTTAAAACCGATTTGCAATAAGGTTAGTACAGATCTCCATGGGAGGTAATTTAAATATTTATTGATTAGGCATTCTTTCAGACCGAATCGTAAACTAGACAGAAAATAAACTTTTTCGATTAGGTTTCTTGCAACAGTCGACTCTTTTTGGTTTAGCTCTTACTAATTATAATTTCAATGTTGCATTGTGCCTAAAAAATTGAGGGCATTCTATTATTTGGAAATACTTATTTTACTTACAAAAGACATGGCTTATAAACTTGGGATTCTTCTTGTAGGCTATAGGCTAGCAACCTGCCACGATTTGAGTCTTTCAGTCTTTTCGAGACTGATGACTCTGTCATCCCGCAAAAGATAACGTAATTTTATGTATGTAATTTAAGCATGAAATATCATATTAAACAAAACATAAATTTTATATTCAGTTAGTAAAAACACAGTAGATAAGCAAGAACGCATTACAATTTACTTAAGAGACTAGCGACCGAGCCCAACTTCACACGGATAGCAATTATAGATATAAACCTTCTTCGGATAACCCTCTTTCCAACATTTCAAACAGGAACAAAATCCGTCCACAACTTTCCGAGATTAGCGCATACATACAGACAGACAAATAGAGGGACTTTAGTGATATAACATTGCAATTGTTAAGAATTTAATTATGACGTAATAAGAAATACATTTTATTCTTGCACGTGTAGATGATTGATTCAGAGTGGGTACAAAATAATTGTAATTATTCATATAATCACGTTTACATCCCTTGCGGGGTAGACAGAGGCAACAGCCTTGAAAGACCAGTCCATTTAGCTGGTTGGCATAAGGATAGGATTGAGAATTGAAATTCAAATAGTGTCAGGTTGCTAGCCCATCGCCTTAAAGGATAATCCCAAGTTTATTAGCTCCAATCCGTGAAATCTTTGTTTGCGCGATGTACAGATTCATTGCTGCTATTGGCGGAGCGCGTCACATTTTTGGCCGTGTTGACAGTGGGTGTGTGACGTTAGAAATGTCGCCACATAAGCCTAAAACAGCTCTAAATTAAGCTCTCCATTCCATCTCTTTCCCATGGATGTCGTAAAAGGCGACTAAGGGATAGGCTTACAAACTTGGGATTCTTTTTAAAGGCGATGGGCTATCAACCAAATAGTGACAATTTGAATGTAAATTCTATCATTAAGCCAAATAGCTGAACGTGGCCATTCAGTCCTTTCAATACTGTTGGCTCTGTCTACCCCGCAAGAGATATGACCATATGTATGTATTAAGCACTTCTAGTTCTTGCGGTTGTGTACACAATAGGCTATTTGACTGTATTAAAAATATACATTTCTTTTATGTCATCAGTCTTAATATTATTTTTTTGGAGCGATTTATATTAACGCGAGATAAAAATATTGCATTATTTTAACATAATCCGTCTCAGAAAATTAGGGTTTTTTATGCAGCTGTCACGTGACTAAAAACGAACGTAATTGGCTATTTCTATTATGACGTCAATTATCCATAAACAGACTGTGGATCGTACCGTTCCTTAGTGTTTGCTATTATTTTTCAAGATTTTATAAGTGTTTGATCGCTCAGGATTACTCAGATAACATAGGTATTTAATAATGGAAACCAATTCCGCGAAAGCTGACAGTCGAAACCTACCAAAAGTGGACGCAATAATGGTTGGCGTCTTCTTCAAAAACAATCCAGATTTCTATGCTGCCGAACTGAGGAATGTGATAACATCAATGTATATAGTATATCTTGGTAACCAATGATCTTAGATCTTGATCTGAAACCACTTCTTGCGAATATTCAAATCCATCGGTATAGAAAAAAACAGTTTCGTAGGAGATTTTATTGTTGTATTAGTGCATTGAGGCACTGCACAACATTTATAGGAACTCATTTTAATAATTTTCACACATATGACGTGGCACAAGTTAAATTAAACAAGAGAAAATAAAAACTTTTCGAAACACCAACAAGCTTTGTATGATATTTACACGAAATTTACGTCACTGCATGCCATGGCCGCCATATTGCTAAAAGTCGCGTTTTGGCGGCATATTTGAATATTTCATTTTCTTTTTCGATTTTTTAATAAAATTGCTGTAATAAAGGCAGAAAAGTATTTTTGTAGGGCTCCTTATAAACAAATAAATACCCTAAGATAGTTTTTAGAACTTTGTCAAATAGCCTATTGAAGCTTGTTATGATTCGAGTGCCGACCCCGTATTCACATTTTATTGACATAGAGATGTAAAAATAAAATTATCGATATCGAGCATGTATTCGAATAACGATCCACAAGAAATATCTAAAGAATAGAATTGTTAAAAGAAGATAAAGGACATGTTGAGGAATAGGAAGATCAGGAATGGTGTTTTAGACACATATGTATAAGTCCGGTACTTTTAAATAAAAATATTGATAAAAATTAAGAATATCAAGCCATACAGCTAAATGTAGCCTTTCACTCTTTTCGAGAATGTTGGCTCTGTCTATTTCGTAAGGGATAACTTACTTACTAAATTTGTTATGACAGTAAACAGTATCACAGTAGCTAGACTACTAGTTTGTTTGTCAACTCTTTATTGCACATAAAAATAAATAAAACAAATTACAAAACAGTTATTGGATTTAGAAGAATATGTACAATGGCGGACTTATCCCCAATGGGATTTCTTCCAGTCAACCAAAAAGTCTAGTACTAGTAGTACTAGTAGTATTATATATCACAGTGTAGTAGTGGGCACTAGATTTGTTTTAATTGCATAATCAAATATGTATATTAGTGAACCATATCTACATACATACACACATAAATCACGCCTTGTTCCCGGATGGGTCATAACTCTCTTCATGCGCTAAGGTTCTTGAAGAAATATCAAGTGCTTAGATATGTCTAAGCACTTGACATTTCTAAGATAGTTTATTCGACAGTTAACTCACAGCTGTAGTGTTTTTTATCGACATAAATAACCGAGGGTTTAAACATATCTATTATAATGCTCATAACTGCGTCCTTTCGTGTTAACTCGAGAAACTATCGACAACACACGCGACATCACTAAACGTTGTAATCGGGCGCAGGCGCATTCTGTCACGATCTCAAATGCGTGTCTCTACCATTTAAGGTTTTATTACAACACTATGGCTAACATCGCCGTACATTGCTGTGTTTGTGACGCGAATAGTAAAGATTTCTATATGAATATCGCAATGGATGTTGTTTATTTTGTAAAGGTTAATTGAAGTGGTTTGAAATTTAAATATCAAGTTGTGCACGATTTAGCTGGCATGTCGTGCTGGTGGTGGCTTGTGTATAAACTTTGTAATAAGCTTCTGTATATTTGAAGTTAATTTAACACTAAACTGATAGTAAATAACTCTTTAGGCCTGCCCTTAGAATTAAAAACACAATGAAACTTTGCTTTATACAATTGACTAGAAATCTCTTTTTCACTTGATTGGAACTTTGAAGAAAAATAACAAATAATTATCTAGAAAATACCTTCAATACAATACTTAACATGTAAAACCTAAAAATTGGATGTTTATATATGTATTGTAAAATATAGTATCGTATACAGTTAGTATCTCGTAAGTTACGAAACACAAGTTTCGAACCTACTTCGAGGCTAACTCAATCTGTGTAAGTACTTAATCTGTCCCGTATTTATTTATTTCTTACACAAACATAGTAAGACACAGCAAAACAGCAATAGCTGGAGAGTCCAAAATAAGTCGCATCTGTTTTTTAATGTCATCAACACCTACTTCTTATTTTAGAGGTGACCTTAGTGAGTCATTACAATTGACAAGTATTTATTCATAACCACTGACCATGTTTGACCATGTTAATATACCTTGACATTGGCAATCGAGAGATATGTTTACACAATAGAATACAAAAACTGCGTTCACGAAATCCGTTAATAGTTATGAATGAAATGTCTAATTTAAAACTTCGTTTGTGGATCATGGTTCTATATTATATCTTTCTTGTTATAGTGTTCACTGGTAAGAACCCCAAGGTCCAATTACCAACCATGATATTTGAGAGTGTAGCGATATCACTAACGTCACACGCCATCAGCCAATCACAGCAAAGAATGAGACGCGCTCAGCCAATAGCAGCGAAGTGCCTGTGGCGACATCATAAACGTTCGCCAACAATCCCATCATAGCTTGAGCAAAAAGTCGCGATTTTTTAAATTCACAGATTTGTGCTATACAACCTCTGACTTAACATCGTCTGTCGTGCGGTTTCCCAGGCTTTTGTGGCGGTTGAGCACGAACTATATCATTCCCGCTACAAGGGGCTTACAAAAAATTGTGAGACTTAACTTATCTACTATCTTATAGACTACGTAGTCCAAAGAAGTAGTGCGTTAGCAATATTTAAAAAAAATTAATACCATTTAGCCGAACCTAGCCTTCTTATCTCTATTCGATCTAGTTGGCCTTGTCTACCTCGTCAGGTATAAATCCGTGCGGTTTGTGAGTGTGTTAGTAAATGGAAAAGTTATCCAAGTTGATAAAAAATATTCATGAATTGATTAATTTTTAAAGTTATCGCGTAATAATTTCTCGCGTCCCAATTTTTTTAATTTCAAAGTTCGCCAAACTTCTCAAAACATGGCCTAATTTTGACCTACTCTGTGCCTTACCCCTTCTGACCTACAGAACCTCAAATGACCATGTTCACGGTAATTTGCCCCGTAATTATTGTCACGGTGTTTGTATTGTAGGTCAGAGGCATTAAACTTGCCGAAAGAGTCATTTGCCAGCTAAATTACTCATAAGATGGAGAAAAAGATAAAATTATGAGGCACTATGGTAATACTCGTACATAGATTGATATCAGCTTTAGAAATTAGAATAATTATTAGGTATGAGACATTTTGATTTGATTGATTGACTTTAAAAAATACAAGAAAAAAGCAATGTAAGTAAGAACTTTATGAGAAAAATCGTAAATTTAGAGCGGTTGGGTGCCGTGTGCTTCCCGGCACCAATAGAAAAAAAAATAGGACCACTCCAAAAACTTGAAAACCAAATGAGAACAATTATAAAAAATTAATATAAATATATACCTACGGGACAAATTACACACAGAGTTGGTCTCGAAGTAAGTTCGAGACTTGTGTTACGAGATACAAACTCAACGATACTATATAGACGGTATCTGTGGCTAAGCGGTAGTGCGCTTGTCTGTGACACCGGAGGTCCCGGGTTCGAATCCCAGTCAGGACATGATGAGATAAGAACTTTTTCTGATTGGCCTGGGTCTTGAATGTTTTATATTAGTATTTCCTCCCTCCTCCGGTGACACAGACAAGCATACTACCGCTGCGCCACAGAGGCCGTCCAATAGTTTCAAATTTGGCTGTTACGAAATAAAAGTACCTAAAACATATGTAAATGTAGGTATTACCATTTCAATAGATTTATTTTCAAAATTGGATACAAGGTATTACTTATTGACGTCACATCACTTTAATCTAATTATAACTACTACCGCTTCCAAAGCGCATGTGTAGAAGAAGCGGCGCAACAAACTACACTGCATCATTTTCATCGGACGTCAATTTACAAATATAGATCTCTTAAATCTAAATCGTGGACGAATGCATATTGTCTACATTAAAAAAACATGAAATGAATGTAGAACATTTGAGTACCACTTACATCGGAATTACACCTCAATCCTCAATCACACCGATGTTACGCTGTATGACACCCATTACACCATATTGTTCAGTTTACGTAACCTATTCCCACATCAATAATGGCACAAATTAAAAATTACGCAGATGTAACAACACCTCATCGTCATTATTGTTGATTGTTATTTTTTTAAGAATAAAAGCATTCATAATTTTTATTAAAACAGAAATGTAGTGATTGGTCTTTTTGTTATTTTTTTTTTGTTGTCATCATGTGATCTGTCTTAAGGCTTAATAAAATAACATTAATCGACAACAAAAATAAATAAATAAAATTTATATAGGTAAATCAAATAAGAAATTACTTATATTGATTAAAGGTAAAAATTCTTTTGTTTAGTATGTGAACTGCAAATTAATAAAGAAAAATGCACTTGAATTTAAAAAAATTGCTTTATATCAAGTGATAATTTTTCATCATTTTTATTTTTTAGCAATGTTCACACGACTACATGAAAGGTTATCTGTCTGCAATTAAAATAATTTCATTTTACATGTGATGGTTATAAAGATTATGATTTAACGTATGTATTTAATAGCTCATTTTAAACAATTAAGTAGTCTCAAAATACTTGCCTCATTTGTTCAATTAACGATGTGTACCTAACTTAAAAAGCTTAGAGTATAGATTTAAAAATAAAACTCGTTAAAGGAATGTTGAGTTCTCAGGGAAAGTCCAGTCCATAACTTAGCTAAATGTTTTCAAAATATTGGCCTATCGCCTACGAGAAGAATCCCAAGTTTATAAGCCTATTGCTTAGTCGACTTATACTAAATTCCAAGGAAAGAGATGGAGTGGTGCTATTCTTTTCGGGAACCACACGGCACTCTAGAATAGAAATATAATATTCTAAATATTGTGGTAGAAAAAAACTTATTTTTTATTTTTATTTTTCATATTTGATTCCAGGGCAGACCATGCTAAGGACGTGATGACAACGCGCCACTGACGGCATTGACTGACGACAAAATGAAATGACCATGGAATCCCCAGTCAGAATATGTTTAGGTAAGTAATACTTACTAATTATTCTTTTAAGTCAATTTCAATAGGTACATATTCTACATGTCAACTAATAAATTGAAATGAAAATTTGTTTGTTTGTTTTGTCTGAACTGAACCAATCTTCTTAATGAAATTTTGCGTTTATACGATAAAGAATCTGGAGTGGAACATGCGGTACTTTTCATACCGGTAAAAACTATAGTTCCCGTGGGATTTGCGAAAAACCTGTATTGTTTTGTAGGTGTCGTTAAATTCGCGCGGACGAAGTTGCGGGTGAAAAGGTAGTTAATTATTTTTATTTATATTCTTCCTCCTCCACCTCACCATCGCCAACTTACCAATCTCAATCAAGGAAATAAACAAAAAAAAAAAAATTTAAATACATGAGAGACAAGAACAGTTATTTCAAAAACAAGTTAATAAAAATTCATCTTTTTCTAAGAGATGGCTTTAGTAATGTTAAAATGAAGAGATGATCAAAAGTTGTTAAGTAGTAAACATTTAATTTTAAGATTTTTATTAACTTAGGTGATATTTTGTAACAAGAACTTTCTGAAATTTCAGGTGCAGCATTAGTAGTACACTTACTACTCTTGAGCAGCACCATAGTGAGTGGAAATGCGTTACCTCACGAAACGACCTCGACTGCGGTGAAAGACGAGACGAATCCACGAACTGGAAGAACAAACACTACAGCCTGGGTGCCTAGACAAAATGTCAAAAGCCCAGACGTATCCCTCAATGAACTTAGCCCTAAGGAATCACCAACGGAAGAAAATACAGAAAAAAATGCTAAATATAAACATAGAGGTAGGGTACGATTCAACCCACAAGCAAAGTCTACAACAGAATCTAATTTAAGAAGAGTTAAATCTACAACAGAAACTCCTAATGTTATAATAGTTACTCCAACACCTGAAGTTAAAAAGCCAGCGCAAATTATAGATAGCATGAGAACTTACAAAAGAACTAAGATGCCCGTAGTGTCCACCACTGCGTCTAGTACAACAAGTTCCAGTTCTACAATAAGAACGTCAACTATGCCTTTGACTAAAATTGTGAAAAAAGAAGTCGAAAGTCATAGTGAAGAAGAGGAAGAGTATGAAGACGAAAATGAAGAAGAAAAAGAATCACTTGAAAAGTATAGTTCCAGTGATTTTGATAGTAATTTCTTTACTATACCCAGTTATAATGATTTCCCGGGATACCAAAATTCGGACACGAAAATTAAAGATTTCAGTAGTCCTTCGTTTGGTGGATTTTCTACATTTTTTCCATCTTTTGGACCCAAGGATAAAGATCATGAATCATACAGCTCTGATAGTTTTTTTGATTTCGGTTCAGAGCTAACAACTCCAAAGAACGACTTCTTTGATAAGAAGTTTCAAGAAATATCCGAAAGTATTCAGAAAAAAATAGCTTATAGTGCACCTAAATCAAAATCAAACTCAACTAATGTACATATTATAAAAGAAAATATAGGATTAGAAAGATTAAATAATAATACACCGAGTAATAAATCGACAGTATATATAAAAAATACCAAAGAAATACGTCTGCTAGACAATGAAGGTGCTGGCACAGCAAATAAAGAGCTCTCTGATGTTCAGGGTACAAGTATTTACTATGAAATGTCTGTGCTCTCTACAGAAACTTATGCTATTAATTCTGATGATGATTGTGACAACGACACGTCACCCACGGCTAGCACATCGGCTGAAGAAGAACTTGCTCCACTGAAAGGATCTACAAAACCAATATATTCTGATCCTCTTCCGTTAAAGCACTCTAAACGTAACTATCCAGATCCAATAAGTAAATCAACAAGTAGTACAAAGCCAACGTTGGGATCGATAAACCCGACATATTCAAACATCAGTTCTGAAACAATATCAACATTATCATCCCATTTCTTACCCGTTTCTAGTTTAATACCCGATGTTTACAATTCAATCAGCCCAGTTCCAATTTCAACTCAAAATTCTGTTTACAGTCTGCCTTCAACTCCAAGCCCTATAAATGGGGTATCTTCTAATGGGGTAACAGATAGAACAATTAAAATTTACTCATCATCATTTACTAGAAATAGAAGTTACTCGAAACGGCTTAATTTGAACGGGACAAGAGATTCTCCAAACAGCGTGACGTCAAGTACAAATACAACTTCAGTGTCGAGTAAACCACATACTCGAAGATTTCATCATACTACCCCGAAAAATAAAGCAATATGGATGGCACCACGAAGAAATATAACGAGAGTTCTTCCTACACGCCCTACAACTATTTATTCTGAACATTTTAATATAAGAGATAAGTATTCATCGACTCCACGAAATCATCAACCAAATAAAACGACGTTGACAACGGTATCTTCTGATATTGACCCAGTTCTGCAAACGGATATAGGTGGTGTTGAAAAGGTAGTACACTCTCCATCAATATCAGATAATAGTATTCCCTCTGTATGGAAAAGAGGATCTACAAAATATACAACATCAACGTCAACTTCATCAGAAACTGGGGGAATAAGTGACCTAGAGATTCCTCCGACCTTGACAGCGTGGGCACTGGCAAGTTTAAGAAGCCCACCAGTTTTAGCAAGTGCTACAAACGTGACGGTATCCACACAGAAGAGTTTCGATGAAAACGAACTACAAAAAGTTGGAGACGTCACAGGTGAGTTGTAAATTTTATAATTTTTAATTAAATAACTAGCGGTCATTAGCGGTGGTATCCATTGTTATTATGTTTTATTTGAACTTAGTGTTTGCATATAAGATCTTCAAAAGTATCGTAATTTTAGGTTTTAGGTCATCAATATTAGGTTTAATTATAATTCAATAACATGTTAACTTTTTACTATTTCAGACAAAAAGGAAATATTAACAGGGACTTCAACCACAGTACCGAATACTTTGAACAACGATATCGAAACTAAAAAAACAATAGAAGTTGAGCAAAATAAGCTTCCGTGGAGACCAATATTCTCTCCTACCAAACCTAAGACTACCACGAAATCTGATACTCCACCGAAAAAATCAGAATCTTTGCCTGCTGAGAGCGTGATTTCAGTTCAGAGTAGTGCAAAACCAGCGGAAACAACAGATAATGTAAGCCCTCAAACAACTATATCGCCGAAAGAGATTTCTGATACACAGACTTGGGTTCCTGTTACCATGCAAGTAGAACCAACAACAGAATCATCAGAATTAAAAACTGTACCTACAGTTGGGGCAACAAGAACTACTAGCTTTGAATCTATAACAAAATTACCTACAGGTGTGACTACCCCTCAAGATGAAACACTTGAAAAATCTGAACAGAAGAATCACCCTACGATTCAAGACATGCAGACCCCAACTACAACTGACTTTGAAATAACAACAATTAGATTCTCTTATGTTCCAACTGAAGAACTAACAGAAAGTACCGAGAGTAGTGAAACATCAACTTCAATACCTATGACTAATACAAATTGGCATGCAGTTTTCCCTACAAGAACTAGACAGACTACTATTAAAGATGAGCCAATAACAACTTACAGACCTATGTATACAACCTCAGATGAGATTGAAGAGACCACTATTTTACAAACAGATACTTCAACGTCTGTAGATGTTTCATCAGAAGAAGTTACTATGACTGAAAAAATAGCCAATAATGGAACTGAAAAAATTGAATTAATGAATCAAACCAATATAACATCTGCCAATGTTAACTCTGAAACAACATCATCTGTAGAACTTGTGACTGATGAAATAACAACAACACCTACTAATGAAATGATTCTACCTCATGAAACTACTACTTTACTTGAAACAACCATACATCCTGAAACTACTTCGATTGTAACTGAAATAGTAACAGAAATAAATACAGAAATCCAAACAAAAACCAGTACTGAAACAATGAGTACTACAGAAACGTCTGCAGAAATACAGGACACGGACTGTACTTCTGAGGAAAACAGTGACAGTAACGAAATCATTACTCAGGTATCTCCTAAATTGACTACGGTGCCTAAAATATCATTGGAAACTACTACTACTCCAAAAATTACAACTGAAGTTGAAGTTGAGACTACAACAGAAATAACGACTGTTGAAGATGAGCTAACTACAGATAAAAATGCAAAAATTTATGAAACTACAACTGTCCCTACGACTACTCAAGATCAAGAAGAATCTACGACTGATTCTAGTACTCGATCAGTGAGTGATCTGGAGGATGTTAGTAGTTACAATGGGGATATGACTACAGAAGCCAATGCTAGAGTGACGGGTGTGGATGAAGACACAGGGTCAGGAGCGGCAGTGGCGATTGCAGTCAGCACTATTGGTGTCATTGCTTTGATTCTACTGATAGGACTGTTGGTAAGTCTAAACTTTCTTATAAGAATTCGAAAAACACAATTATTTATTTATTTATTTAAAAAAAATTGCACAAAAGACGGACTTAATGTCGTTTGGCATTCTCTACCAGTCAACCAGCTGATCAAACTTTAAGTTGGTGATGCGATAAAGTGCACATGCATACTGAAAAAAATCATGAAATTATCTTGAGTTGTCGCAGAATCAAAAAGTGAAAAAGTCCAAAAAATAACTGTCCACGACCAAAAAAAAGAACAGAATAATGTTTCTCGCTTGATTTGAACACAAAATCTAGGGTGTAATTACAGAATAAGTAAATATTGTCACGGGCATAGTTATATTAACAGAATACTAAATAATTAGTCTCCGGGACTAACATGCACTTACAATGCAGTCATAGCCAATAATTATAGTCAATAGACTATGGCCACATTCAGCTTAACCATGAAAATGAGATAACGAAGTGGTAACGAATCAAGTTTTCAGCATTAATTCTACATTTTGACGTTATTCCCCGATAAGTTTTCTTTTCGAGAGCATTAATGTTCTTCAATTTCTTCATCATCTCCGCCGTATTTCGTAGAGCGTTCGCACAACGTATCCAAGGTAATGAGCATAATATCTATAGCTAGTCTCACGATAAATTACGTTCACTACTTTGGGGTACGTTGTCGACTTCCTGGTTCTAGGCGCTGGTACCCTGGAATGTGTACAACAAATATATATAATTACTTAGTTATCCATAATATCCATTTATACTTTTATATAAATACACCGTGCCGTGTGGTTCCCGGCACCAATACAAAAAATAATAGTACCACTCCATCTCTTTCCCATGGATGTCGTAAAAGGCGACTAAGGGGTAGGCTTATAAACTTGGGATTCTTCTTTTAGGCGATGGGCTAGCAACCTGTCACTATTTGAATCTCAATCCTATCTTAAAGCCAAATAGCTGAACGTGGCCTATCAGTCTTTACAAGACTGTAGGCTCTGTCTACCCCGCAAGGGATATATACGTGATTATATGTATGTATGTATAAATTCACATACATAATCTATATTAATATCCCGTCCCACGTGGCTTAAGACGCCATGCTATCATGGCTAAATCGACGGACTGGTTTTAATATGTTTTTTATAAAAATACAGTGTATTCGTGGAGCATACATATGTACATAAAATCACGCCTCTTTCCCGGATGGGTAGGCAGAGACTACATCTTTCCACTTGCCAAGATCTATGTATACTTCTTTCGCTTCGTCCACATTCATACTTTTAAACTGATCTTTTGCCAGGACGTCCTTTACTTGATCAATGTACTTTGTTGATTGATAAAAATATATATAAATACATACATACATACATACATACATATATATAATCACGTCTATATCCCTTGCGGGGTAGACAGAGCCAACAGTCCTGAGCGGACTGATAGGCCACGTTCAGCTTTTTGGCTTTAAGATAGAATTGAGATTCGAATAGCGACAAGTTGCTAGCCTATCGCCTAAAAAAAAAATCTCAAGTTTGTAAGCCTATCCCTTAGTCGCCTTTTACGACATCCATGGGAAAGAGATGGAGTGGTCCTATTTTTTTTTGTATTGGTGCCGGGAACCACACGGCACCAATACAAAAAATATATATATACGCACGTATATATTTATATACCGGACAATTGGAAAAAATAGTTCAACATAAGCGGAGTTATAAAAAAAAATATTATTTGTACGTGATTAATTTAAAATTTCTGTACATATTTATTTAAACTTTATTGTACATAATGCAAATGTAGAGTACAATTGGCGAACTTAATGCTACAAGCATTATTTACCACTCGACCATATATTTCATGGATGTCGTAAAAGGCAACTAAGGAAATGGCTATACACTTGTGATTATTAATTTTTGTAGGAGATGGGCTAGCATCCTGTCCCAAGTTGAATGTCCATTCCATCTTAAAGTCATGAATTTGAACATGGCCTATCAGTCTTTCAAGACTGTTGGCTTTGTCTACCCCGTAAGGTATATTGACGTGACAATATGTATATATGTTCTGCATTTGAAAGACAAAAAATTTATGGATAGATAATGCAGTAATTATTCTTGAAAGCAACGAATTTGTGCCGTGTGGTACCAATATAAAAAAGCATAGGACCACTCCATCTCTTTCTCAGGAATGTCGCAAAAGGCGATTAATGGATTGGCTTACAAACTTTGGATACTTCTTAAAGGCGATGGGCTAGCCAACCTGTCACAATTTCAATCTCAATTCAATCATTAAGCCTAACAGCTGAACGTGGCCTGTCAGTCTTTCAAAACTGCAGGCTTTGTCTACCCCGCAAGGGATATAAACGAACTTGGATGGATGGGGGCAACGAAATTAGTATCTGACTCACCTTGTCAAGACGGTACGCAAAGTCCGCCTTGCAGTGGACAAAGAATCTGAAAAAAATAATTTATTTTGTTTGAATTAAAAAATAAATAAAATATAGGTAACTATATTTTTGGAAAATAATAATAGATCACATGGCTCATTGGAGATAATTTAACAAAGTTTCTGAAGAATCGACAAACTCTTTATTTGATAACTCGGTTATAAAATTGAATAAGCACACAATTCAGCGTTTCATACAATAAACTCGGTGATACAATAAGCTCAGTCATACATACAACATTATACTGATGCTCTCACCTAAGGCCGGATGTGGAGTGATTAGTAATAATCAGATAGCATACACAAAGTAAAGTTACTAAGAAAACATTCATTGGGCTGATAACATTATTTAGTAATCAGAGCTAACTCTTTGGCTTAGCTGTTGTTCGTAAGTAACTAAGTATTAATTAATTTCCGCGAATAATTTGGTCGATTCCACTTTGACCCAAATGATTATCCTGGGTGATTAAATTCCACATTTTTGTAACTTATTTTTCACCTACATACCAAAAATTTCGGATTTTTCTTTAAGGCGATGAGTTAGCAATTTATTGCAATTAATTTAAGCAATCCCAGCCTTGCGCCTTTTTGAGACTGTAGGCTCCGTTTACCTTTTACGAGATAAAGACGTGATATAAGAAAATCCGTTTACCATTTTACCCGTGGTTTAGCTTAAAAACCGTCAAAAATCATTAAAGTATTAACTATGAATTACATTTTCCATACTGACTAGTATAATTCACACGTTCAAATCGTATCATGGTCGCGATACGCTAATCGCGATGATCTTGGTGAAGGAAAACATTATGAGGATACCTGCACATTGAGGCAGCTGGGGGTGTTACCATGATCCTATATGTTCCTGTTTCGATATTGCTTATTTCAGACCGGATTTGATTCATATAAAACCTGACAGTACAGTACAGTACAGTACTGTAGAGGTTGGTGATAGTAAGCGCAAAAAGAATAGTATATACCACTCCATCTCTTTCCCATGGATGTCGTAAAAGGCGACTAAGGGGTAGGCTTATAAACTTAGGATTCTTCTTTTAGGCGATGGGCTAGCAAGCTGTTACTATTTGTATCTCAATTCTATAATTAAGCCAAGCAGCTGTACATGTCGATCTTTTGATTCCTGAAAAATCAGGCCTGTTGGCTCTGTCTACCCCGCGAGGTATAGGTATAGATGTGATTATATGTATGTATGTAATAAATATAAATATGGTACAAATTACACAGATTGAGTTAGCCTCGATGAAAGTTCGAGACTTGTGTTACGAGATTCTAGCTCAACGATACTATATTTTATAATAAATACTTATATAGATAAACATCTAAAATTCAGGCCAATCAGAAAAAGTTATTTTCTCATCATACCCCGGCCGGGATTCGAACCCGGGACCTCCGGTGTCACAGATAAGTGGACTACCGCTGCGCCGCAGAGGCCGTTGAACGTATGTATGTATGCAATATGTACGCCCGCTAAAGATTTCCTAAAATTCCCAAGGGAACCAACCAGCGTACAACAGCTAGTGTATCACGCAATTAATTTTAACCCGATCCGAAGGGTCGCGATAACCGCCAGCGACGTCTATAAACATTCCAAAGCCAGTCGACTCGAAATAGGACACCTTTGGTTAGCAGAAATGCTTGTCGGTCAACCGTTAGCAGTTAGATTCATGTTCAACGGTTACAATTGATGATAAGAATCGACATCGATGAAAGATTTTAATACTGTACAGTTGAGAAGAGAGCGCTTAATTTTGTTGGGCACTCACAAGGGCTCGCTGGAAGAAATTTCTCTAGAAATAAGAAGTAAATAAATAAAATAAATGAATAAATATATACGGGACAAATTACACTGATTGAGTTAGCCTCGAAGTAAGTTCGAGACTTGAGTTACGAGATGCTAACTTAACGATACTAAATTTTATAATTAATACTTATATAGATAAAAATCCAAGACCCAGGCCAATCAGAAAAAGTTCTTTTCTCATCATGCCCTGGCCGGGATTCGAAGCCGGGACCTCCGGTGTCACAGACAAGCGTACTGCCGCTGCGCCACAGGGGCCGTCAAAGAAGTGCCCGTGTACTAAACATCTCTTTAGTTTAAGTTCTATTCTTACTTTTGAATAGAACTTAAACTAAAGAGATGTTTAGAAATGTTTATGTTTAAATACCTTGATGTACATAAATTAATGAAAATAGACGAAGGGGCAGACCCCGGGCCCCGAAACAGTTCTGTCGTGGGTGCAACCAGGAACACTCACGGATGAGAGAGACTAACATAGACGAAGAACACTTAAGATACTTAGTACGGTCAAGAAAGGGAGCGCTGTTAGGGGAAAAAGCTAGAAAAGTGCATCTCCCCCCCTCATGACTCGGCGAAGGTACCCATATGGCTAATTGAAGGATACCATGCACCAGAAAGCGCAGTGTAGGACGGCCTCCCGCGAGATGGACAGACGCCCAGCGGGGCATAGCATAGCATAGCACGCGCGACGCTGTTTTTATCGCGCGATAAACTATCGCTGTCCCGTTTCACGTTATAATAAACGGCGATAGGCTTATAAATTTGGGCTTGTAACCTGTCACTATGTTGTTCCTATGGATGTCGTAAAAAGCGACTAAGGGAGAGGTATGAACTTGGGATTCTTCTTTTAGGCGATGGGCTAGCAACCTGTCACTATTAATTTGTATTAGTAACAAACATGGTTTTCACACATTTTCGCATTTACAATAAGTAAGAAGTAAATATTAAATGTAAATCACTTACCTTACTCTTTTCAAAGTTTTCTATGACTGCCGCATTTTCTTTCGAAAATCAATTTCGTTGCTTTTCTTCTGTTGGCAAAATAAATATAATATTATATAACTTTTGTATAAAGACACCTGCCTCCAATCGAAATCCTCTTTTTTTGAAGTCGAATTAATTTCTAAACCCTTCCTCATTAATATAAAAAACACGTTTCTGAAAACTGCATCAAAATCGGTTCAGCGAAATGGGAGATAATCGTGGACAAACATACATACATGATAATTTTGAAGGCGGTTAAAAATTATTGTAATAAGCATATATACTCGTGCATATAGAGTATAATGTAAATGCCGCGTGGTTCCTGGCACCAATTCTTTTCCATGGATTTCGTAAAGGGTGACTAAGGGATAAGCTTATTTTCATCATATTTTTCATATAATCACGTCAGAGACAGAGCCAACGGTCTTGAAAATCCACGTTCAGCTGTATGGCTTAATGATGGAATTGAGATTCAAATAGTGACAGGTTTCGAAGAATCCTAAATTCACTAGCCTTTCCCTTAGTTGCCTACGACATCCACGGGAAAGATATGGAGTGGTTCTATTCTATAGTGCCTGGAACTATAAATTTATTTTGGAAAAAAACATTGTAATTCAACGTAGCATTTAGAAATTTGGACGAAGTCAACTAGGTACGTTTATAAAGAATTTTCTTCTTAAGACCTTGAACAACCTTACAATTCATAAATAAAACTTACTCATTGACAAAGAAACAGAAATAGCCATAAACTCTTCCTTTCTTCTCATTTTAACCACCTTAAAAAGAGGCGGTTCTCTTTTTTCAACAAAAGTTATTCAGTTTTAGCTTTTAAAGCTTAGAGAGTTTGCATTATGACTGATTCTTTACATTCTCTGTCTGCTGACATAAGCAAGTAAATTTTTCCCTGTGTATTTAAGGTATTAATTGTTAATACATATGATCTTCACCTTTTACAACACGGAATAATCTAACAGAAACCACACCTAAAAATCCATCAAACGAAAAATAAATATAAATTAATACGATTAACACTGAATTCAGTTTATCAAAAACCCCTTCTTTAATAAGGTTGGTTAAATACTAATATGTGTAGACAGTGCGGTCGACTCTTATCAGTAAATTTGTAACGAATTAACATTTCTAGGAAAATATTCGAAGCTGACTTCTGAATGGAGCTTTGTAATGTGATATTGAACCCGGAAACCCTGTTTCTATTATGAACTTCTTTTTTATAACATCACAAAATAATACCTAGTTATTTTCTTAACATCTTTCCTTTTATTTTTCCTACGGATGTCATAAAAGGCGACTAAGGGATATGTTTATAAACTTAAGGGTATTCTTCTTTTACGTGATAGGCTAGCAACCTGTCACTATTTAAATACCAATTCTATCACTAAAGCCAAACAGCAGAACGTATCAGTCTTTTGAAGGTTGTTGGCTCTGTCCACCTCGCAAGGGATTTATAATATATTTGAAGAAAATGCTGCAGTGCATTTTGTTAACGCTTCTTCTGCACTGACGCCTTGGAAGCGGCAGTAAACTTAGTTTTAAGTAATTTATTTGACGTCAACCAATGTTGTTAAACCATAGGTTTTGACAATTATTAAGCGATATGAAGAATCCTATAATTATGAATAAAAATTTTGAATTTGTATTTGAATTTAAGTCTATGTGTTATGTTTTAAAAATAAAAAGATAATAATTTTATCACGGTTCTACATTTATTCATCTGAAAATATGCATTCCTGCTTAAATTGTGAAAAATTTAGATAAAATTATGTATTTAATATAATTTTAACATATAAAAATAATTAAGTAGTTTTCTCACCTGTAGTACACATATTGGTAAGGTACGTCGAATTAAAATTTAACACTCTTACACTTCAAACAACGAATCTGTTTCTCAATATAAAAAATAAACTAGAAAATTATTTTTATTTAATTTTATTATTGTCAATACTATGTATTGTTCTTAATTTAAACCAAAAAAAAATTGAGAACAATAATAACAATTATTCCAAATTTAAAACAAACCTATTCAAAATAAATTTTGTAATTAAGAATTTGAAATGAGAAGCAGGTTCGTTGCGCACGCGTGTCGCGCGTGTTGGTACGTCACTCACAGTGTGAACTGTGACCGTGCGCAGGGCGCTGGGCCGTAGGGCAAGGAAGAAATCTGATTGCGAGGCACTCGGTAGTGGTCGCCGAAAGTACCGGATAGACAACTGAAAAAAAAAACTATTTATTTTCGAAATAAGTTACAAGATATTACACTGCGAAGTCGAACGTTTCTTTATTTTTTAATTTGATCCTCACACTTCAATTTAAATTCTTTAAAATAGTTGCAAATGGTAATTAGAACAGTATCGTCTAGTCTACAGTTTCACAGTTTTATGAAATTATTAGATTTTAATATTTTTTTAAAAGAGCAAATTTTTTTGATTCTTTCATTTTAAATATTCGATTTTGAAATCATATTGCATGCAAAACATAAAAACTCCATTATTTTAGACCCACATTCGGTTCAATCCTGCACTTTCCATCTACCGTACACATCCATACAATCCCATAATGTGTAGGTGTCAGCGTATCGACTAAGGATGTTTTAAATGCGGATTATAAACAATACGCCTCGACGACGGACCTCGGGTGCGTTGTTCCATTGTTCGCTTTGCAACGAATTTTCGACGATTTCAACGTACACATGTTGTTTGTTTGTTCGTAACATCTTTATTGCATAGGAATTTTTACAGTTACATTTACGTTGTTATAAAAGAAATAAATTAATTAACTCATTTTATAATATTACCTTTTTTAAGTTAAAGTAGATAAGACACATACAAATACATAGTGCTTTTAAAGCAAAATGAACATTTA
This sequence comes from Amyelois transitella, assembly GCF_032362555.1. NCBI lineage: Eukaryota > Metazoa > Arthropoda > Insecta > Lepidoptera > Pyralidae > Amyelois > Amyelois transitella. The sequence goes on along the minus strand of NC_083519.1, from coordinate 1,128,683 downwards.
ACACCTTTTGGAAAGCTGTTATGAAGATTTTCAAAGAAATAAACGACACTAAAAATGGTTTTTGATTTTTAACAAACTAAAACTATACTTAAAAAACAGCACGAAATTAAATATAACAAGTATTTGAAATATAGGTAACAAATAAATAAATACACATGCGGCCAAAATGACTCTGACTGCGCTAGTCTCCAAGTTCAAGACTTATGATATAGGGTAACCCTAATGATACTAAAATATGTCTATCTCTAAATTCTACCATTTAGCTAAAAATGGTCAGCATTCTTGTTGACTCAGTTTATAATGTAAGGGATATAGTTGTAACTTTCTCGTGTCGCCGCGTCAATGTCGTTAGAATCTCGTTGGTAAATGGACACGTGTAAAGTAGAAAGCATGTCGTAAATTAAAATTTCGAGTGGTCCTCACCAAATGGTTGAAATTTTTAAGGTTGACAGGTTCTAAGTACTAGCTAGAAATTATTGTGGGATTTCACACTTGAATCAATATGTTATGAGGTGACATAAACTAATTTATGTATTTCAATAGTCCGTTGAATGATTCTTGGTGTGAAAGGTAATGATTATTTAAATAAGTATTTCGTGGTTGCAATACTGAGCTACATTTATTTTTGTAATTTTATTATGAAGTATTTTTGAGTTTTTTAATTGACTAAAGTTTTATTTATTTATTTATGTTAACATTTGAAAGTGTCGAGAACTACACGGCACTTAAATTTATGGTAAAAAAGTATAATTATTAGTTATTTTGCAACAGGTTTTATCTATTAAAATATACACATACACAATTACATCTATATCCCTTGCGGGGTAGACAGAGCCAACAGTCTTAAAGACTGATAGGCCACGTTCAACTGTTTGGCTTAACGATATAATTGAGATTCAAAATAGTGACAGTTCGCTAACCTGTCGCCTAAAAGAAGAATCCCAAATTTATAAACCTATCCCTTAGTCGCCTTTTACGACATCCATGGGAAAGAGATGGAGTGATCCTATTCTTTTTTGTAATGTAATTTTTTTTATTTTATTTTAAGTGCGCTTAAAAAAATGACTACATATTTTCGTAAAGGCTACATAACATATGTACGTTACCTAGCTTAAACGGTCTGTGTGATTTGTCCATTTTATATTTGTTATATTAAATACCTTTCGGCCGTGGCTCCGTCCGCGTAAAAAGTATTCCTTATCTTTTTTCTCACTATACGTATTCTAATTGCAAAATTAACATAAAAGAAATAGACATGTAATCACGTCTATATCCTTTGCGGGGTATACGAAGTCTCAGTATCGAAAATACCTATAGGCCACGTTCAGCTGTTTAGGCTTACTGAAAGAATTGAGATTCAAATAATGACAGGTTGTTTTGTTAGCCCATCGCCTAAAAGATGAATGCCAAGTTTTTCTTGCTATATGTATTCCAATTGAAAAATTAATGTATTAATGTAGTGATATAATATATAACTCTCCTTTACGTTGGGGGTTAATAAACAAAACTTGGCAGTTAGTTGAATCAACATCCTGCCGAACAGAATTTGGCTACGTGGGGCTTTTAAGCTTCGTTATAGTGACAGATGATATCACACGAATGACGTCACCGATTTACAGGAATCATTTGATTGTTATGTCTACGTGATTTACTCAATGAAACGTTCTAATCTGCTTTTATCAGTGTACACACATACATACACATAGTCACGTCTATATCACTTGCGGGGTAGACGGAGCCAACAGTCTTGAAAAACTGAAAGGCCACGTTGTTTGGTTTGATGATAGAATTGAGATTCAAATAGTGACAGGTTGCTAGCTCATGGCTTAAATGAAGAATCCCAAGTTTATAAATTAGCCTTTGATTTTATATTTGGTAACCATTTTATCATTGTACTTTTAAAGAAAAGAATATTAAAATTAAAAAAAATTATTCATTATTGTGACTATTGAAACATCACTTAATAGTTGTAATTTTTTTTATGTTCACAACATTGTTCCACGTCGAATAAAGTACTTAAGACTGAATTTACTGGCGCTTCCAAAGCGTCAAGGCAGAAGAAGCGGCAACAAAGTGCACTGCAGCATTTAAAAGGAGCATTTATGAAAGAAATTGTTCATTCGATAGTCGTAAGAGAATCACCTACATTTTTCATCCTACTTTTAGTTTACTTACATACATACATACATATAATTACGTCTCCATCCCTTGCGGGGCAGACAGAGCCAACAGCCTTGAAAAGACTGTTAGGCCACATTTAGTTTATAATGTCCAAATCCATATCCCGGCCAGGGCATGTTGAGAAAAGAACATTTTCTGATTGGCCTGGGTCTTGGATTTTTATCTATATAAGTATTTATTATAAAATATAGTATCGTTGAGTTAGTATCTCGTAACACAAGTCCAGAACTTACTTCGAGGCCAACAAATTCAAATTCAAAATTCAAAATTCAAAATTTTTATTCATTATTATAGGATACTATTATATCGCTTAATAATTGTCGTATGGTTTAACAACATTGGTTGACGTCAAATAAATTACTTAAAAACTAAGTTTACTCAATCAGTACTAGTTTCAACTCAATCAGTGTAATTTGTCCCGTACTATATATTTATTTTATTTATATTTATTTATTACATCGTTTTTTTTTAGCTAATAGTTCGCCGCCGTGGACGCCGTGGCGTATACGCCCAGCGATGCACTCCGGTATCGCTTGACGCTTACAGTTTGGACAGCGTCAGCGTGGGTCATAGGAAGGGGAATCACCGGCTGCGAGCTAGCAAGAGAAGCTACGGCAACCCGGCTTATGATGACGAGGTAACGATATGAAATGTTTGTGATGTATCTTATTACAAACATACAAAGGTTATACAGGGTGTAGCGGAAAGGATGTATTTTTTTAACAATATCGAATCGGCCTATGATAACGAACAACTTTCTCAAAGGAGCGTGGGGGGGCAATGAGAAAAAAAAATTGTCATACAAAAGTTAGTTGACAATTTACTGTTTGAAGTACAATTTTCGGGTTTTGTTCTTTGAGAAAAGTGGTTCAGTCTCATGAGCTAGTTCGATCCGGTGTGGATTATAACCCTCTTTCTGTTAGATATACCCTGTATAGCGTTTGTAAATGGTTTGAAATGAGACTAAATTTAAAATCTGTCCCGTTAGATACATCCTGTATAGCGTCTGCAAAGAGGTTTGAAATAAGACTTAATTTATTATCTGTCCCGTTCGATACACCCTGTATAGCGTTTGTAAAGAGGTTTGAAATGAGATTAAATTTTATTTCTGTCCCGTTAGATACACCCTGTATAGCGTCCTGTATAGCGTTTGTAAAGAGATTTTAAATAAGAATAAATTTAATATCTGTCCCGTTAGATACACCCTGTATAGCGTTTGTAAAGAGGTTTGAAATGAGACTAAATTTTATTTCCGTCCCGTTAGATACACCCTGTATAGCGTTTGTAAAGAGATTTTAAATAAGAATAAATTTTATATCTGTCCCGTTAGATACACCCTGTATAGTATAGCGTTTGTAAAGAGATTTTAAATAAGAATAAATTTAATATCTGTCCCGTTAGATACATCCTGTATAGTATAGCGTTTGTAAAGAGATTTTAAATAAGAATAAATTTAATATCTGTCCCGTTAGATACACCTGTATAGCGTTTGCAAAGAGGTTTGAAATAAGACTAAATTTTATATCTGTCCTGTTAGATACACCCTGTATAGCGTTTGTAAATAGGTTTAAATAAGAATAAATTTAATTTCTGTCCCGTTAGATACACCCTGTATAGTATAGCGTTTGTAAAGAGATTTGAAATGAGACTTAATTAAATTCTGCCTTTACAGGTCACATCTCATCCTATGCAATACGCGGCTCTTGCCAACTTCGCAATGGATGTTGAGTCAATGACGGCAGAATTTACCGAGATTCCATCAGTGACCGTGAGACCCGATGAAGTACCGCATGGCTGCGAAGACAAGAACAGATACTCGAATGTGCTGCCCCTCCCTGAGACCAGGGTCCCCTTGAAGAGGATGGGCAATGACCCCACTTCAGAGTACATCAATGCTAATTATATAACGGTGAGTGGGGTAACATACATACATACATATAGACACGTCTATATCCCTTGCGGCGTAGACAGAGCCAACAGTCCCGAAAAGACTGAATGGCCACGTTCAGCTGCTCGGCTTAATGATGGAATTGAGATCCAAATAGTGACAGGTTGCTAGCCCATCGCCTAAAAAAGGATCTCAATTTTATAAGCCTATCCCTTAGTCGCCTTTTACAACATTCATGGGAAAGAGATGGAGTGGTCCTATTCTTTTTTGTATTGGTGCCGGGAACCACACGGCACGGTAGGGTAACTATTGTAGCCATTGTGAGGTAAGCTGCGTCTGCCTGCCCAGAATAAAAACGTTAGTTACCATTGATGTAAATCATTCCTATTCAGGCATTTTTGTTTTTAAGGGTTTAATTGGAACACTGCTGGATAATGTCATACTAGAGGCCGCCCGCGACTTCGTACGCGTGGGATCAATCTCAAGGGAACCCCGGGATAAAAAGTAGCCAATATTCATCCTGACATACTCACAAACTTACGCATTTATATATAATATTAGTAGGATTACATTTCGTCAATTTAAATTCGGCTAAATTGCTTTGCAATTGGTAGATTAAAATTGTATTTATATGTATGTATGTAATCCTACTAATATTATAAATGCGGAAGTTTGTGAGTATGTCAGGATGAATGTCTGTGTAGTAGATTGAAGAGCTCAATTAAGCAAACGAATCGAGTGAAGTCTCCAAATCAATTCGGGGCGAAAAATATACATTTTTGTATATGTTTGTAACGCGATAACTTTAGAACCGTTAGTTTGATTTTGATGAAATTCAAAATGTATATAGGATGAATCAATCTTATTTGTAATTTTGTGTGGGGCAACACAATTGTTTATGAGATATTAACAAATTTTGTAAAAAATTAAAGTGTTCGCGAGGTCTAACTTCGCGGCGAAAGACCATCAGCATTAAGTGACGCCTCTGGTATCGTTTTATTTCGAGTATGCCTCGGCCATGGTATGCCTGTAACGGCCTCTGTAGCGCAGCGGTAGTACGCTTGTCTGTGACATCGGAGGTCCCGGGTTCGAATCCCGGCCAGTTCATGATGGGAAAAGAACTTTTTCTGATTGGCCTGGGTCTTGGATGTTTCTCTATATAAGTATTTATTATAAAATATAGTATCGTTGAGTTAGTATCTCGTAACACAAGTTTCGAACTTACTTCGAGGCTAACTCAATCAGTGTAATATGTCCCGTATGTATTTATTATTTATTTAAAATGCTTCTTCTCAGGGCCCCGGCAACATACGGAACTACTACATAGCGTGCCAGGCGCCACTCTCCAACACCGTGGTGGACTTCTGGCGCATGATCTGGGAGCAGAACTCTAGACTCATCGTCATGCTCACCGAGTACATGGAGAACGGAGTGGTAACCATCATTGATATGTATTTCAGGACCGTCATCTCATCTTACATACATACATATACATATGGTCACGTCTATATCCCTTGCGGGGTAGACAGAGCCAACAGTCTTGAAAAGACTGAACGGCCACGTTCTGCTATTTGGCTTAATGATAGAATTGAGATTCAAATAGTGACAGGTTGCTAACCCATCGCCTAAAAGAGGAATCCCAAGTTTATAAGCCTATCTCATAGTCGCCTTTTATTACATCCATGGGAAAGAGATGCAGTGGTCCTATTCTTTTTTCTATTGGTGCCATGAACCACACGCCTTAAATTTCTCCTGTAAAGAATAATTATAATGTTTAAGTTTTATTATTCTTTTTACCAAGCCTTGTACTTAAGGGAGTCTTCAATAAATATTATTTATAAATGATACTCGATTGTATAAAAGTAACTCTAATCACTATTTTATCCTACAGGAAAAATGTTACGAATACTTACCACCATCAGAAGTATCCGACAACCGCCGTACCTTCGGCGACTATCAGATTATCTTGAAGAAACGGGAGCAACGTGACAAATACGCCATCTCAACGGTCCAGCTCATCAACCTTGGCACCAGGACTTGGCGGGAAGTCACCCACATGTGGTACTTCTGGCCGGCTAAGGGAGTTCCTGATGATTACGATTCTATCATTGATTTTCTGTCAGAAATGAGGAGTTATATGAAGATCTCGCAGACTGCTAAGGAGTATGATGAAGAGGGTAAGATTTTTATATTTAGAATATGAGTCAAAAGGCATAAAGAAAATATATACAAGCACTAGTTCTCTCTTCACAAAATTTGCTTATTTTTTTTTGTCAAAAATTATTTATTTATTTATTCAGTAAGTATTTGGGTCAAAAATCAATAGGTCAAGTTAATTCAAGTCTTTTTACGACAGTTCCCCTTCCCAATGAAGAAAACCATCAATACCAGGAAAAGTATCAAATAACGACAATTAATAATGATAATTTGGTATCTATATTGTGTTGTCTGAGTCAATGAAAATAAGATGTACCAACTAGTTATCGAGATTTCTATATTAATCTAAATACTTTGATGACACAAGTGTCAAATTTCTCTAGTCTCTCCTCAAAGAAATTCTAAAATTTATCTAATTTAGATTTACATAGCAAATCATTGACGATTCCAGGAGTAGAAGTAATCTACGGTGACATGAACCGTTCTTCCTTCGGGAACCTGTCCAAACTGCGCAGTGACGACAGCGGATCCGGAAACGGCCTCAACGTGTACTCTCCAGCGAAGGCCGAGGAGCAGATGAGAAGGGGCAATGTAACCAATGGAACGCTGGGAAGAATGAAAACTGCTTCCGAGATTGAGGGTACTTGTATAATCTTTTTAAAGATGGGGTTGTTAGTTAAGCCACCCACCTGAACAAAGCTAAACGTAGCCGTCGGATCTATGTGACTATTGGTGATATTATGCATGTATGTTATTTGTAAAGTTGGTTCTTCCCTACACATAGTTCATGACACAACAAAATTCCTAAAATTTTAAACTTAAATTTCACTTACGCGTGTCTGGAACCGTCTTCAATGGTCTTTGTCCTCAGGCAATTATCCGAAAGGACTTTTCATTTATTCGTATAGCTTATTTTTGTGTGTCATGTTCTTAAAAACCTTTAATCGAGAAGATGGGATAAACTAATCCAATGTCTGTTCCAGGTATCCGTCCGTGCGTAGTGACATGCGCATCGGGCGCGGGCCGGTCCGCGGCGCTGATCGCGGCGGACGTGTGCGCGCGCGCACTGGCCGCCGGCGCCGCCGACGTGCCGCGAGTGGTCCGGGAGCTGAGAGCGCAGAGACCACATTCCTTGTCTAACAGGCATCACTATATTTTCTTATACAAGGTATGGAAAATGGTTATATATCAGTACATTTCTTATCTAACAGGTATTATTATATTTTTATATAAAAGGTATTGAAAAAGGTGACGCAGTATATAATGAGAATCCTCTTGTTTCGCCTTTATCGTTCACCATGTCAATACAAAAGAATTTAAATTGAGAATAAATTTTGAAGAAAATACCACAGCTTTTGACATAGATTTTATTGAGCTACTTCCATCTTTAACTTAAATAATTTCATCTAATCAAAGATAAAACAAATGAAGGTAACCTAATTATCTTAAATGAATATTTTGATAAAATTTTAATTTAAATATTAAATAAAAAATATATGTTAAGATTAGTGGCTCTGCAAGGTAATATTTTTGATCCTACTTAATTTATGTACAATATTTACTTAATCTTTTTGTACAAATTACAATTTAATGAATTTAATTTTTCAGGTGCTCAGTGAATACGGCAACAAACTGATGGGCGGCGGTGTTGACACGATATAAAGAGCATCAATGTGTAAACGAAAAATTCGCACATACGAGGTATTCTTTAAATTGTACATATAGGTTCTTTATATAAGCGAAACGCACAGGAGCTTGTACCTTATAGAATTTAGGCTTTATTTGAGACACTATATATGAACGGACTACATACTTATATTCCGAATTACAACATCCAATATTAGCAGCTTCTTGTCTTGAAAATTATTCATTTGTATAAGCTATAGGGTACAGTTTCTGCGTATAGTTTAGTATTGGCACTTCTGTTACCTAAACATGGAATTGATAAATTGAATAGATAGATTATTTAGAATCGATTGGCGCAATGTTCCTAGTTATTGCTTTAAAACTTGTTAGGTTTGTTTGTAATAATTAGGCTCTCTGAATTAAAATTGTTCCAACTATAACTTATGAATTTACAAAATCCATTTCTTTGATTATTATTTTCTCATCAGCAAAATAAAGTACATTAACAATAATTTCCTTTTAGTTTCATTTAGAATAGAATTATAATTTCTATATTTATTGGTTAATAATTTTTATACCGTAGTATTCTCTGTTCAAATGAATCATCTCCTAGAAAAGATGATTCATCTGAAACTGTATCTCATGCTTGTATGTAATTTTGTGGTGTTGAGATTTCATCTTTACTGTCTTACTTAAATACCATACTTATATTGCTTTTTTAGTTTTCATAATGACTACGGATTTTGTAGACCATTTGTAGAATTAGGAATTGATGTATTCCAGTACAGTCTCTCTTTATTGTATGATTGTAGCTGTAGTTTAGTTCTTATTGAGTTATCATGAAAATTTTTGAAAATTAAATAAATTTTGTAACATTTAAAGCGAAATATAATGAAAATTTTCAACAGGTTAGAGTAAGTAGTTCTGCTGATAAGTTTAAAAGATGTGCAGGTTGGGTAAATGGTGCTTATGGCATTCTTAAATATAAAATAATAAATAAATAATAAATATTTATACCATGTGCTGTAAAATTCACTATTTGGATTATACCAAAGCTTTTATGTTAAAAATTAGATCTCTAAAATTGAACGCTCAAAAAATATTTTTGTGACAATACCTATATTTTACGGAATAGAAAATTAATTTTATAATATCTGTCCTGTTATTAGAGATTATTTTAGGTAACGTTATGTTTGTATATAAGATGATTTTATTTCGAACAATTTTTATAATAATTGCGCTAGTCTAATACTTTTATTTTAATAATTAATTTGTTCTAACATTCCTTGATGGCAAAGCAATGATTTAATAACTACTTTATAACTTTAATGCATAATTTTCACATAATACTAGCACAACTAGTTCCATATCAGTTGGTCCACGAAGGAAACGTGATTATAGTATCTACTGAGATCTACTGTGATTTCTTATTAACACCATCCTTAGATATTCACTACATGCAAACAGCAAAAAAAAAATACTCTCTTATGATACAACTTTTTGTATAAATTTATTACTATAACAATGCAAAACATTCAATAGATGGTTTCAAATGAAAACATAGTATTGATTGTTGTTTTTTTTTTTTGTTAAATCGTTGTTAATTTACTTGTTATTTATTAATAAATTTAATCATTGAATAAACAGATTAATACAGAACATAATATCAAAGCATTTAAAATAGAAAATTAATAAAAAATGCACTGTTTTATCCCACACGTTAAAGTAAGTTTTATAATAATTTAAGTTTATTGTAAAAATATGTTTGACCAAAAATGAGTATACATTTATAATATACATGTATTTATAATATATAGGATTTTAAATATACGATTTACGACGAATACAAGAAGAGTTTTGTAAGCAATAATAAATTTAAAATAAGAAATTTGTTTTTATTATTTATAACAGAAAAACAATAAAAAAAAATATAAATTTTATGTTGTCTGGTAAAAAAACTCCATCATAAATTTAATGATCATCAATGTTTTCTTCAACCGAATCATCAGAATCATTATCAGCGTCCGTTGCTAGATCAGCAACAACATGTGTTTCACCTTCAATGTCATTCAACAGTTCGTCACGATTGTGTATTTCTTCAATTATAGACGCACAATCATCTGGTTCATAATCTCCCTTTATCTCTCTAGATATTGATTCAAATATTACTGGATCATCAAAATGAACATCTGATGTAGTAGATGATTTACGTTCCTTTGCACAAAGTGAGTCATGATCTATTGAAGATCTTTCACGATTTTCAGAAACTATAGTTTCTTTCTCCATCTCATCTTCATAGTTAACAAATGATTCAACTTTTTCTGGTCTAAGTAAGTCATAATTAGTTTGCGATATAATTCTTTCCTGACGAGTCCCACATAACTCAATCTGACTGGAAGCTTCATCTAATTCAATATATCTTGTGTCGTATTGGACATTTGATGTAGATTCAGCATTGCCTGCAATAAAAATTTAAACTAAAACCCGTTAGGTATAAAGACGAAGATGTGTTTGTTTGTATGGTGTTTCAAATAAAAACCTTTCCTTCATGAAATATAAGACTGAAAAAAAAAAATATTTACCTAAATGAGTTTTCCAATATTATTAAACGAGGTTGTTGATTTGAAATAAAAGCAAAACGAAGTGCAAAATTATCAGTCATTTTATAAAAATTGTTTTTTTTTACTGGTGCAGGTCAAAAGAGAAATATTTTGAACGAGTCGGAGGACTGACAAAAGATTTTTAAACATACTTACTTGATTCCGGTGTTCCAAACACGATTGCAGATTCACCATTCTTAAACAATAACACAGAACATATAAATAATCGTTGGCTCAAAGTTTGGTGTAGGCGATGCTGATTTTGCCGCATGCCGCATTTAAAAGCATCCTGTATATGAGTAGTGGAGTTATTCTTTTCAGTTTATTTAGTGCAATCATCGTTGCTAGTTCAGTAGAAAAATACAATAAGAAACATACTAGATGCTGTACAGATTTTGTGCTGTTTTGTATGTTTTACTCTCATGGGGCAATAAAGAAATTTATCTATCTTTCTACAAATATGCCGGTTGCTGGAAAGGACATTTAATAAGTCAAGAAAGGGAATGGCTTAAAACCTTTTTCTTCTGACAAAGGGTTAACCTCAAGCCATGCATCTGAACGTGACCTTCCGATTATTTTCGAGACCATCGACTCAATCAAATAGAGACATCAAAACAAATAGAGACATTATATTTATGTAGGTACTTGCGATTATTAAAATTAGTAGTGTTTCGCTCACTCACTTCGGCAAAGAATCGAATAAACTTCTTCTCCTTTTCTGGTGCAGGCTTTGAAACACACAATCGACGGACCCCGTAGGCGCGATATGCGGCCTGTAAAAATAATTTAACATACATACATACATAAAATCAAGCCTCTTTCCCGGAGGGGTAGGCAGAGACTACCTCTTTCCACTTGCCACGATCTCTGCATACTTCCTTCGATTCATCCACATTCATAACGAGAAAAAAATCAGCAACGCCTACACCAAACTTTGAGCCAACAATAATTTAAGACTTTAAAATATTTACAATAACAATTACATCTCAATATTTTTCCGAATGCTTCCTAAACAGAAGATAGAGCAATCCAAAGCTTTAATAAGATTTGTAATCATTATTCCCAGATTGATAAAATTTATTATGATTGAATAAATAAATTGCCATCTGACCTCGGCAAATCAAGAGTAGACCGAAGTATTCGTTGGGTTCATAGACGTTAGGCTGCACTACGGAGACCGACAATTTCTTTATAGTTCTCTTATTTATACCTACCTATATTTGTAGGTTTTATTCTTTCTTAAACTATTTATATCAAGAACCTGTATTCTCTTCGCTTTTTGATTGTAATCCTCCTCAGAAGGACCGGTTTTAGCATACAACTGCAATGTATGCACGGCAGCTCTGGATATGTCATCATCTGCTGTCGGCATCTGAGAATATTGAGATTGATTTTTAGAAATTGCGCAATAAAAGAGGACGATCTGAAATCTACGACTAATATTATAAATACCAAAGTAAGTGTTTGTTTGTTACAAATTCACGAGTTATCTACCGAACCAATCTTCTTGGAATTTCCTGTATGTATGTAAGTCTTGAGAAGGACATAGAGTAAATCCCGGTAAAAATGATAGTTCCCGTAGGATTTGTAAAACCTGTACTGTTATGCAGGTGGCGCTAAATGCGCGCGATTAGTTGGCGCTAAACTAACGCAGGCGAAGCTGCGGATAAATTAGTTGGAACATAAATGTCGAATTCTCACCCCCTAAAACGCAATATGGGTGTAACATAATTCAACAATCTTCAACAGACACACAAAAAAGTAAAAACATTAAACGACAGAATAATCTTTAGGAGTTACACACTAGTTAAGCTTTTTGTCTTTAAGATGCTACTTATAATAAACTTGGGATTCTTCTTGTAGGCGACGGGCTAGCAAACATATCACAATTTGATGGCTAGTGGTCGTGGCGTGTAAGCATTTTGACTATGTCTATCCCGCAAGGGATATAGACGTGACATGATGAACATTCAAGGTCCTAATCTTTACTAGAAACAACATTGCTTACTCAGCAATTGTCGAATGTCTCATTTGAGGTTGGTAATAAAACTAATTGTTTGAACGCGCTAATCTCAGGAACTACTGGTTCAAAGTGAAAAATTATTTTTGTGTTGAATAGACCATTTATCGAGGAACGCTTTAGGCTATATAACTTCACGCTGCAACTATTAGGAGCGAAGAAATAATGGAAAATATGAAAAAAAACGGGGAAAATTATTCATCCTTGAGGGCTTCAATGCTGCCCAAAATAACTATTCCACGCGGACGAAGTGGCGGACACAGCTAGTTAAGAATATAATTGCTTACCTCCCGTCTGGTTTTATCAATGTTATTGATATGATGCTGCACGAAAGCATTCTGTATTGCGTCTCGTACCATCTCGAGCTGATCTTGCGTTATGCTGACTCGCCTCAGGAGTTTTATCATGAGATTACTTTCTCCCACTAAAACAGAGGAGAGAAAGGTAGGTAGCAAATATATCGTGGCATGATTTAACGTTTTTATAAATAGCAGTGCCCGTGAGTTCGTCCGCGTGAAATAGTTATTTTGGTCATCATTGAAGCCCTCAAAGATGAATAATTTTATCCCTTTTTTTCACATTTTCCATTATTTCTTTGCTCCTTATAGTTGCAGGGTGATGTATTTAACATCACCCTAAAGCTTTCTTCGATAAATGGTTTATTCAACGCAAAAATAATTTTTCAATTCGAACCAGTAGCGAGTGCCTGAGATTAGCGTGTTCAAACAAACAAACAAACTCTTCAGCTTTATAATATTAGTATAGATAATACCAACATACGTTCGATCTTTATTAGTAACTTACAATACAGTAATACTGTCATCCCAGAGACTTCCCAGCTGTAATTCTGGTAAACACTATTAGTCGAGTAAACATTGTTGAACTTATTTCTGAAAGAAAAGCATTTGATCCTCACCTCTGCCTTCGTCGAAGTAGTCTTCAATAATCTTCTTTGCTTTAGTTGCATCCTCTTTACTTAGTCCTATGTTTTTCAATTCATCTTCCAACTCTGGGTGGCAAGAAGAGTCACAGATATCTTTACATAGGCGACTCGTAATGGATAGGTTCTCCCTGGTCACTAGCAATGCAGCTAGGTATCGGGCGATAAAGTCGTATAAGTTTGAAGGTTGCGCGCGAAGCACCTATTAATTTTCAAAATCATACATATATACATAAAATCACGCCTCTTTCCCGGAGGGGTAGGCAGAGACTACCTCTTTCCACTTGCCACGATCTCTGCATATTTCCTTCGCTTCATCCACATTCATAACTCTCTTCATGCAAGCTCGGCGGTTTCGGTTTCAAAATCATACTATTGATTAATCTATACTAATATTATAAAGCTGAAGAGTTTGTTTGTTTGTTTGAACGCGCTAATCTCAGGAACTTCTGGTTCAAATTGACAAATTATTTTTGTGTTGAATAGACCATTTATCGAGGAAAGTTTTAGGCTGTATAACATTACGCTGCAACTATTAGGAGCGAAGAAATAATGGAAAATGTGAAAAAAAAACCGGGATAATTATTAATCCCTGAGGGCTTCAATGATGCCCAAAATAACTATTCCACGGGGACGAAGTCGCGGGCATAGCTAGTTTTAAAATACAGGGTAATTTGGTTGCGGCTCCTGACTCGGCAGCGGTTGTAGCAATTTTTGTGCTAAAAATATTAAATTTTAAAGTAATTGACACTAAAGAAGATTATCATTATTATCACTACCAAAGCATTGTATATTTCCTAATATAGGCACATTGGCATAAAAGAGCTTCCTACAGAATGTATAATATTCACTATTTGTATTCGTACAAGGTCACAAATTACCATTACCTGTAATTTCAGATATTTTCAATTATCAACGTTGAAAGTATCGTGTAAGAGTTTACATCATAAATACTTACTTCTCGAGAAATATCACACATCAACTCTTTCAAGCCGTTAGGTAAAGCGAGCTTGCAGCTCTCCTTAATTTGAGATTGCAATAGATCAGACATTTTCTTTACAAGATTTTAATCCATTTGGAGTTGACATATTTATAAATCTAGGGTGCAATGATATTTAAAATTTTCATTGCCTTTTGTTGAAACTTTAAGTTAATTCATGACAAATCTTGTTTTCTAGCTAAATTTCAGCCGAACATATTATAGAAAATAAACGCAATATAAATGTTAACTAATAAAATAATATAAAAAGTTATAAATTAAGACTCTTTAAATCAAAATAAGAATTTATTTTTAAACCACAAGCTAAAATAACGAAATAACAAAACAAGAACTGAACGAAAGAAAAATAACGTGCAAAAGAAAATCTGTTTCACAATTTAATCAGACTCGTATACATAATACTCTCTCAGTACTTGACAAACTTTATTCTTCTGCATCAGTATCGCCGCGAGGAGTGCTAGCTGGAGCCGAAGACGGAGTACTTCTACCATCACCGTCGCTTCTTGAATCTGTTTGATGACAGTTAAAACTGTTGAGTATATCTTAGTACTAATACCCTCATTATAAGAGTTTAATCAGAACCAAAAATGAGGACAACAAAATACGGGTTTAAATTTTAAGATGAAATTTTTGTGTTTGTGTTGTGTGGTTGCTGGCACCAATAGACAAAAGAATAGGACCACTCCATCTCTTTCCTATGGATGTCGTATAGGGCGACTAAGAGACAGGCTTATAAACTTGGGATTCTCTTCTTATAGGCGATGGGCTAGCGACTTGTCACAATTTGAATCTCAATTCCATCATCGAGCCATACAGGTGAACGTGGTTTCAGTCTGCGAGACTGTAGGATCTGTTTACCCCGTAAGGGATAAACTCGTGGTTATATAAGTATGTAAATTCTTACTAGGAGCTTCATCCGGCACTTCAGGAGCTATCTCCACCAATGGCGGCGCTATATCTTCAGGTATCTCAGGCTCATCGTCATCATCATCAACATCAAAATCAATGTTGACTATCTGAAAATGATCAGAAGTGGTGTGTTAAATTCTATCATTAAGCCAAATAGCTGAACGGGGCCTATTAGTCTTTTCGATACTGTTGGCTCTGTCTACTCCACAAGGGATATAGACGTGACATGCATGTTATATCGTAAGAAGTGATGAATAGTTTATGCCTTGTACTACAACAGTAGTTTTTTAAGATATTGAGATATATGAATTAAAAAAGGTTTTAAAAATTTAGGTATCCTTTTTTTTTTGGAAAATAAAATGGTCTTTAAGTCAAATCAAATCAAATCAAAATTCAAATCAAAATTCGTTTATTCAGTAAAACAGTTTTACAAAGCCAGTTGTTGAGGCCCTCTAGTAAGTATAGAATACTCGTGTCAGAGGACCTCGCTCCCTCGTTACGTAACTATTACTGAATACTAAAATAATACAAAATGAATACAAAAATAAAAAAATATATGCAAACTGTATTTGTATGTGAAAGTCAAAAGCAAAAGATGATTATTTTTATCATTTTTAAAGATTTTTTGATAAAAATATACAACTATTACGCTATGCACCATTTTTGCTACGATGCAAATGGCAGTAGAATGATCTATACCGGGTGACTTTTATAATATTAACTAAACTGATGCCACTATGTAAAAAAGTCTGAATAATTTTTATACTTGCGGTTTTGCGGGCGTAAAACGAAAAATCCCGCACCCCGCGAGAATATTGGAAAACCTACTCTTATTTCACCCCTAGATTACATAAAAATAGCGAAATTTAAAAACACAAGATACAGCGATTTGGATTGTACATTGATATGTTAGTCAATTAGCCAGTCTTAGTATTTAGATGACTTAGATAATATTTCTATAAAAAGTTTTAGTGTACCATGTTCTTAGGTTAGGGATTCTGATGGTCGTATGTTATACAATTTGGTTGATTTTAAATTACACATAAACACACTAAATTGGATAAAACATAACATACCCCAGCGAATGAAATCCTATGAACAGAAGAGGCCGGCGTCGTGGTCGGATGAGAAGCAATACTTTGCTTTCGCTTCACTGAAATTTGAATTGGTAATCAATCAATCAATTAATAAATATATACGGGACAAATAACACTGATTGAGTTAGCCTCGAGGTAAATTCGAGACTTGTGTTACGAGATACTAACTCAACGATACTTTATTTTATAATAAATATTTATATAGATAAACATCCAAGACCCAGGCCAATCAGATAAAGTTCTTTTCTCATCATGCCCTGGCCGGGATTCGAACCCGGGACCCCCGATGTCACAGACAAGCGTACTACCGCTGCGCCACAGAGGCCGTCAGATAATCAATCAATCGAAAAACAATAAATCTTTTGTTTTTCTATAGTTTTACGCCATCAACAAAACTGCGTGGAAATTAGCATCGCCTACAGAATGCAACGCATTAAACACCACCTTCAAAAGAAAAAAGTCTTTATCGTCCACATCAATTTTGAAATTTTTGACAGCTTACAACTAGGTACGTAGAAAATTGCATGCGATGCAACACATACATAATAGTCACGTCTATATCACTTGCAGGGTAGACAGAGTCAACAGTCTTGAAAAGACTGATACACGTTCAGCTATTTGGCTTGATGATAGAATTGAGATTCAAATAGTGACAGGTTGCTAGCCCATCGCCTAAAAGAAGAATCTCAAGTTTACAAGCCTATCCCTTAATCGCCATTTACGACATCCATGGTAAAGAGATACAGTGATATTATATTCTTTTTTCTATTATATTACTTATTTCTATTATAATACACGCCGACACATAATTCTATTTTCAAATATATCTTATTATACTTTCAACTACATGTAAAAAGCTGAACGTGGCCTATCAGTCTTTTCAACACTGTTGGCTCTGTCTACCCCTATATGTCTGTCTACCTCTATAAGGGATATTGACGTTATTATATGTATGTATGCAACTACATGTACAGATTTTTGTTGTGTTCCCACGTACTGTCAGACCAATCCTCTTTCCTCGGCAGAATGGATATTTTCCTAGTGATCTCGCTGGGGCGTACCGAGGGCAGTTTCGGCTCTTCATAAGCTTCGTTCACATGGGTTATGGTCTTCATGGGGTCGTACTGGAGCCCCAGTTTCTTACTGGTCTGCCTTTCGTACATACCCATCACGTTATCTTCCACTACGTTCAGAGTCTGGAAGGTGTTCATATTTCTCTTTATTATTCATCTATGTATATATCATTATTTCTCTCTATATAATCACGTCTATATCCCTTGCGGGGTAGACAGAGCCAACAATCTTGTAAAGACTGATAGGCCACGTTCAGCTATTTGGCTTTAAGATAGAATTGAGATTCAAATAGTGACAGGTTGCTAGCCCATCGCCTATAAACGAACCCAAGTATGTAAGCCTATCCCTTAGTCGCCTTTTACGACATCCATGGGAAAGAGATGGAGTGGTCCCATTCTTTTGTATTGGTATCGGGAACCACACGGCACCAATACGAAAAATGAATAATTCTTGTAATGTTGTAAGGATGTATGTTAAAACATTAAAATTATAGCTTGACTTATTGACCATGCACTGGGATTGCTTAAATTCTAGCAGTTTTTGAATTAGCTAAACTTTCTGTCATCAATTCGTAATAAAGAGTTGTGCTAACCACATTATTGAACAGGAAGAACCTGATCTTCCGAATGAAAATTGGTATACAACGGAAGATTTATCATGAATGCATCTTACAGAAACAACTTAGGTAAAGCAAACCTCAACCTATACAATAACACTTGTTTACCTAATAAAATCTTCATTATTTTCCTTAACCTCTCCATCACTAAGGGTTTGATGAAAAACATGTGTCTTACGATAACAACTTAGGTCCTAAAGCGAACCTCAATCTATAAGATTTCACTTATTTACCTAATAAAATCTTCATTATTTTCCTTAACCTCTCCATCACTAAGGGTTTGATGAAAAACATGTGTCTTACGATAACAGGTCCCAGTTCTATGGTTCTGGATGCGGCGATATCTATCGGGGGTCCAGGCAGATCCACTTTGGGTCCTGTCTTCTTTGGCTTCAGCTTCAGGTGGCGGAGAAGATTCTTGCGGACATAGTAACCTCGATAGGCTGACTGAAAATTAAATCTAGTTTCAGCCAAGTTTGTAAAGAGCGAGTGTGAATGTAAATAATAATGATAATAGGAAAGTAATCTCATTAATTAATTCATATAACCACGTCTTTATCCTTTGCGGCGTAGACAGAGCCAGCTGACAGAGTGACATACCACGTTCAGCTAAAAGATATCTAGAATTGAGATTCAAATAGTGACAGGTTGTTAGCCCATCGCCTAAAAGAAGAATCTAAAGTTTGAAAGCCTATCCCTTAGTGGCCTTTTATGACATCCATGGGAAAGAGGTGGAAGGGTCCTTTAATGTTTTTTAATGTTGGTACCGGGAACCACATGGCAAAATGTAAATAATTTTATGCTTCAGAAGTCATGAACGTTGATAAAGTGAAAGATACACTTCTTTCGCTCGTGACAATAGATAGTCTCTGTCTACTCGGTCAGTAAGGAGGCGTGTTATTTGCATGAAAGAGTATAAATGCAATGAGCTTTCCAAATAAGGCTGAAAAGATTCTCTTTGTAATTACGACCAGGTTGAAACAATAATGCCCACAGAATAAATACCTACTAAAAAGAATAGGACCACTCCATCTCTTTTCCATGGATGTCGTAAAAGGCGACTAGGGATAGGCTTCCAAACTTGGGATTCTTTTTTAGGCGATGGGCTAGCAACCTGTCACTATTTGGATCTCAATACTATCATTAAGCCAAATAGCTGAACGTGGCCATTCAGTCTTTTCAAGACTGTTGGCTCTGTCTACCCCACAAGGGATATAGACGTGACCATATGTATGTATGTATGTAATAAATACATACCTGTCACTACCTACCATTCGACGGCCGAAGTGGCGCAGCGGTAGTGCGCTTGTCTGTGACACCGGAGGTCCCGGGTTCGAATCCCGGCCAGGGCGTGATGAGAAACGAACTTTCTCGGATTGGTCTGGCTCTTGGATGTTAATCTATATACGTATATATTATAAAATATAGTATCGTTGAGTTAGTATCTCGTAACACAAGTCTCGAACTTACTTCGAGGCTAACTCAATATGTGTAATTTGTCCCGTATATATTATTATATATTATACCTGTATCTTTTGGGTAGCTCTATTGAGTTCAGTGTATGACGGCCTAGTTTTCTTGTATATTTCCAGGGTCCTCTCAGCTGCAATTTGCCAAGGCTCTTCTGGTTGTGTTCTTAGAGCCTGATGAATAGATACAGTTTCATAAATCGCAACGGATACATTTCTTAAGAAGATCTTACATTTTATAATAACTCTTTTTATTGCTGCTCTCTGCCTGCCGAATCGAAACTTTAGTGGTAACTTTTTCTTCA
Organism: Amyelois transitella; assembly: GCF_032362555.1. Classification (NCBI taxonomy): domain Eukaryota; kingdom Metazoa; phylum Arthropoda; class Insecta; order Lepidoptera; family Pyralidae; genus Amyelois; species Amyelois transitella. The sequence continues at coordinate 1,108,801 of NC_083519.1, read as the reverse complement.
TTCACCTTTCCAAAAAGTCCCCAAGGGTGGAGGACTCGGGAAACGTATAGTGTATCCCAAGTCATAGAAATATAATCGTGATATGTTCTGAAAGCCTCTGTGGCGCAGCGGTAATACGCTTGGCTGCGACACCGGTGGTCCCGGGTTCGAATCCCGGCCAGGGCATGATGAGAAAAGAACTTTTTCCGATTGGCCTGGGTCTTGGATGTTTATCTATATAAGTATTTATTATAAAATATAGTATCGTTGAGTTAGTATCTCGTAACACAAGTCTCGTACTTACTTCGAGGCTAACTCAATCTGTGTTATTTGTCCAGTATATATTTATTTATTCTACAACTTACCTGTTCCATCAGCTTCTTCCTGTACCAATAGTCACGGTAGGCGTTCCTGCTGACTTGGCACACTCTCTCCGCCATGTCTTCATCGAGAGACACCCTTGTTAAAATGTTCTTCAGGATTAACATTTCTCTTACTTTCTCTGTTATCCAGAATAAAAGGCAAAATGAGTTTCGTTTACCTAAAGCTACTCGTATAACCCTTTGTTAAGACGTCAGAATCTGAATAATATTTTTTTTTGACATAAGTTGACTAAGCAGATATACAAGGAGAGTGTGGAGGGAAAGATCGGAGTGGGAAGACCTAACTAACGTATCTTGATCAAATTAAGGACGTCCTGGTAAAGGGTCAGGTCAAAAGTACCCGAAACCGCCGAGCTTGCATGAAGAGAGTTATGAATGTGGATGAAGCGAAGGAAGCATGCAGAGATCGTGGCAAGTGGAAAGAGGTAGTCTCTGCCTACCCCTCCGGGAAAGAGGCGTGATTTTATGTATGTATCTGAATAATATACTTGAATTTTGTCTATCACGTCACTGAATATTCTAAGCAGAAGCTTGGAATCATCATTGACTGGACACATTGGAAAAGAGTTTTTTCTACCAGCTGCAAGTCTGTAATCAACCGGCCTTGATATAAGATTTGTTCTTAGTATCACCATATTCGTTGGAAAAGGTTTATTAGACGCACACACGGCTGGTAACTGCAGATCTTATATACTCATTCCTATTGTATCTGAACAAGAGGAAGATGTACCTTTTCTGTGCTGAGCTGTATGGATCCCGGCAGTGCTGTGTGGTTCCCGGCACCAATATAAAAAGAGAATAGGACCACTCCATCTCGTTCCCATGGATGTCGTAAAAGGCGACTAAGGGATAGGCTTATAAACTTGGGATTCTTCTTTTAGGCGATGGGCTAGCAACCTGTCACTATTTGAATCTCAATTGTACCATCGAGCCAAAACGCTGAACGTGGCCTGTCAGTCTTGTCAAGACTGTTGGCTCTGTCTAGCCCAGAATGGTTATAGACGTGACTATATGTATGTATGTATGTGTACCTTTTCCTTGAGCCGGTTCAAACACCTCAATCTCCTCCTTGATCACTTCAGAGAGTATCGTAGCAGTGTCCCGTTCCAGACCTAATTGCAGCAAGTGTTCTGACACAGTCGGCCGACAGTCGCAGAGCTCATCCAACAGTTTCACTGCCAGTAGACCATGCTCTCTTGTGAGGATCAGAACTGACAAGTAGTTTGTTATGAACTCGTAGATTTTCTCGGGTTGTTCACGGAGAACCTGCCGGAATTAGGTTAGGTATGATTTGGAACAGATTGGGCCTGTGGAGTGTAAAAGAGAATCAGGAGCGTCGTTGGTCGAATCGACAAGGTGTAAGACTAAAATGTGTGTGGTGCAAAAAGGTTATTATAGTTCAAATCCTACCCCGGCCATGTACTACGAAGTTATGTATTTGCATAACGATGCTATAACGGTAATGAAAAAAACATCGCGAGGGAACCGGCACATTTAGGCAACTGGATGTGCAACCATGATCGATCCAATACGGGTTAATTCCCCTGCAAAGGAGGTCAGACGGTAGTCGCTTCGTGTAAAAACCAGACTCACCCAATCCAGGATCCATGGTTAAAGGTATACCCCGGGCTGCTCTCCAGAGTGGTGAGGATGCAACCGGGACTATACCCAGGAGGAAGAAAAGTGTACAATAGAATCACAAATACTGTTCAAGAAACAACGAGGTGTCTCCTCAGGTCGTTAACTAAAATCATGTGACCAGGGATGAAACAACCTTGTTATTCAGAGGCGCTATATCACCACTGCGCCATAGAAATCTCACATACATAAATTACGCCTCTTTCCCCGAGCGGTAGGTAGAGACCATATCTTTCCACTTGCCACGATCCCTACATACTTCATTCGCTTCATCCACATTCATAACTCTCTTAATGGTCGGTTTCGGGTACTCTTGACCTGACCTTTTGCTAGAACGTCTCCGATTTGATCAAAGTACGTTCGTCTAGGCCTTCCCAGTCCAACAGTCATTCACACTTCCTTTGTATATTTGCTTAGTCAACCTGCATTCATTCATCCTATCAAAAAAATAGTATAAATACCAACTTCCCGGGTAATATCTGACATAAGCTCCTTCAAACCCTCAGGAACACTAAACACCACGGAGCAACCATGCTTTTGCAATAACTCATTCATTTTCTCTTTAGGCAGCAGCTAGGCACTTTGAACTTAAATTTTTTGTAAGCAAATCATCTGCTTAGAATTATGTCAAGAGGGTGTCAGTTCTAAAGTCAGAGAAAAATAAATACCTTTCAAGTTTTTCATAGCATTTCAGTCTGAAGATGAAGTTTCAGTAAAACTTCCATCTTAAAAAAAAAGATTTGTATTTTTGTTTATAACAAATAAACTCGAAAAATACTGAACCGATTTTGACGAAATTTAGTCAGACAGTAACATAAGCTATTTTCTCGGGATTCAATTCCCAAGGGACGGGAGCCGCGCGCACAAACAATTTTTCAACGAAAATGAAGTAGGTACCTACGCTAGGTATTTGTTCTAGTAGAAATATAACCCGGCACAAAAACATTGTAATAATTGATAAGATCTTTCACTGGCCTATCATATTCGTTGGAAAAGGTTTATTAAACGCACACACGGCTGGTAACTGCAGATCTTATATACTCATTCCTATTGTATCTGAATAAGAGCAAGATGTACCTTTTCTGTGCTGTGTGGTTCCCGGCAATTCTGTGTGGTTCCCGGGTACCAATATAAAAAAAATAGGACCACTCCATCTCGTTCCCATGGATGTCGTAAAAGGCGACTAAGGGATAGGCTTATAAACATGTGATTCTTCTTTTAGGCGATGGTGGTGATGGATGGGAAAAATACTGAACCGATTTTGACGAAATTTAATCAGACAGTAACATAAGCTATTTTCTCGGGATTCAATTCCCAAGGGACGGGAGCCGCGCGCACAAACAATTTTTCAACGAAAATGAAGTAGGTACCTACGCTAGGTATTTGTTCTAGTAGAAATATAACCCGGCACAAAAACATTGTAATAATTGATAAGAAAAAGTACCGATTACTTACATATTAGTAATTACAAATATTTTCGATACTTTGTTCCAACATCCAGTTTTTGAATTATTGATAGGTAGGAAATGGTAATCCCCTAAAGATAAAACAAGGTAGTGAGTAATATACAACAAAAGACTTATGTTTTGCTATTTAAATACAATACACTTATTAAACGCGCACGTAACGTACCTTTATTTTGTCTCATTCTTTCATTCTTCATATAATCACGTCTATTTCCCTTGCGCGGAAGACAGAGCCAACAGTCTTGAAAGACTGATAAGCCATGTTCAGCTTCTAAGCTTGATGATAGAATTGACATTAAAATAGTGACAGGTTGCTAGCCCATCGCCTAAAAGGAGATTTTCAAGTTTATAAACCTATCCCTTAATCCCTTATACGACATCCGTAGGAAAGAGATGGAGTGGTCCTGGTCCTATTCTATTTCATATTGGTGCCGGGATCTCGGCCGTTTCGAATCATGTTATAATGATCCGTGGTATTAATGGTAATTACGTTTTACATTGGTGGACGTCCTGGTGAAATGTCAACCCTAAATCAACGAACTTTGTGAATCTCGATGAAGCGAAAGAAGTATGCAGGGATTTGTGGCAAATGTAAAGTTGAAGCTCCGCCTACCCTTCTGGGTAAATGTAAAATTGTGTGGTTTTATGAATGAAAATAAATACCGGATCAGGATATGATGAGAAACTAACTTTTTCTGATCGGCCTGGGTCTTGGACGTTTATCTATAAGTATTTATTATAAAATATAGTATCGTTGAGTTAGTATCTCGTAACACTCGAACTTACTTCAAGGCTAACTCAATATGTGTAATTTGTCTCGTATATATTTATTTATAAGGAGAGTGTGGAGGGAAAGGTCGGAGTCTTGATCAAATTAAGGACGTCCTGGTAAAGGGTCAGGTCAAAAGTACCCGAAATCGCCGAGCTTGCATGAAGAGAGTTATGAATGTGGATGAAGCGAAGGAAGTATGCAGACATCGTGGCAAGTGGAAAGAGGTAGTCTTTGCCTACTCCTCCGGGAAAGAGGCATGATTTTATGTATGTATGTATATTTATTTATAACTAGCTGTGCCCGCGACGTGCATGCGACCCAGGCCAATCAGAAAAAGTTAAAAAATATAGTATGTATCGTTGGGTTAGTATCTCTTATCACAAGTCTCGAACTTACTTCGAGGCTAACTAAATCTGTGTAATCTGTCCCGTTTATTTTTATAATTATTTACTTATTCAAAGTAGGTTTATAATTATAAAAATATACGAAGATAAATTCCTTATAAATAATCCCTCACACCACTTATTGCCCGTGGCTGACCTGAATGAGTAGGGCAATTTCATTTCTTTCTCCTGTAAAAGGCAACTAGGGAAATAAGCACTTTTATCTAGGTCTAATTATCCAAGTTGAGTAAATTTCCTAATGTTAAGTGTCGTGCGTGCCGTGTGGTTCTCGGCACCAATAAAAAAATTAGGACCACTCCCCCTCGTTTACCCCACAGGGGATATAGACGTGATTATATGTATGTATGTATGTTATGTTAAGTGTCACGTATCTACATCAGACAGGAGACGCTTCGTGTATTTTCTTGATGTGGGTATACCTACTGGATCGGAGTCATGCCCGTCTGTGACTGCGAGTATTTTGGGATAAAAAGTTTAAAAGCAGCCATCTTTGTTTGTCGCTATCCACTTTAATTAGACCATTACGTTTACTTTCATAATATTATGTTAAAGGTCTTATTATAATTGATACAAATATACAACTAATTTCAAGAACGTCTTAATATAGACATTTTAAAAATACACCTTATGGCGCTTGTAATACAAGTTAATATCATAGATTGAATGCGTTATTTACAAATCAGGCAGGAGTGACGGTCATCACATACATACGGTTTATTCATTTGCAATCAGTCGTGTCGGGTAGACGCCATGTGAATAAATAAAAAAGATAAACATGTGTGATAATATTGATATCAGTGTAAATACATAATGATAGCATTGTGAATCAAAACGACGAATTTAAATTTTCCTCGTAGGTACATCTAGAATTTTTTGTAAACGATACGATATCGTATTCCAAGTTTAAAGTGACAATATTTTTTTTTTGAGTGGCGCTCCAATATGTTGGAAATGTGACGGAGTTATTTTAGAGCCAGAGACAAGCTTTATTTTTAAATCAATTTAAAATTGGAAGACTCAAATTGAAGATTGTTTTTTTCACAAAGGATAAAACATGGAGGTTTCTACAGCAAAGGCGATTGCAATGTTGACATTAGGGTTAGGTAGTTTTGTTACTGGCATGCTACCGGCCTGTTTTTCTGAGACAACCAGACAGAGGCACCCTTTGTTCATATCTTGCCTCCTTTGTTTCGGCGCTGGCGTACTTCTTGCTACTTCTTTAACCCACATGCTGCCTGAAGCGCGGGAAGACTTACCAGATTATTCAGAATTGCTTTTGTGCGTTGGGTTCTTTTTGGTGTACATTGTGGACGAGATTGTTCATTTGTTTTACCAGCCTGATAATGGGCATAGTCAAAGGAGGTCTTATGGGAGTAGCGAAGAGACTGGACTGCTTTCTTCACAAAGGGATGGTGAGATGAGAGACCGGTGCTGTGGTGATGCGGATAATCCAAGGATGTGTCATGTCAGTCACACGGAGCCTTGCAATAAGAGCTCTTCAGGCGTGGTCGGGTTATTGTGTGCATTGTTTGTGCATAGTTTTCTTGAGGGATTGGCGATAGGTCTTCAGAACAGCGCGTCACAGGTAACTCTTATCTATATTTTATATGAAAACTCAAAGGTAACTAATTGACTGACTATTCTGCCAACGCCCAGCCCAAACTACTAGTTGGATCGAGCTGAAACTTTGCATGAAGATAGTCCCTATGATACAGGCATCCGTTGAGAAAGTATTATTGGAAATTCCCACGGGAACAGGTGATAACGGGATTTTTATTTTTATGCGGAGTCGCGGGCGCTATCTAGTTGTTTTATAGTTTTCTTTCCTTAGTAATAATCTCACTTTAATCTTATCTATCAGTATTTTTGTATTGTCTTGATTGTGAATACTAAAACACAAAACCTGTTTCCGATAAATGCTCATTTCGGGGCTAAAAAGCGTAGGAGAAAGATGACTTATGTACCTACTGAAAATTTTTAACGATACTTAACTTAAGTATTGCAATAAATATACTTAAGTAAAATTGCTATCGTTCAAAATTTTCAATGGAAAACAAATTGGAGTACGTAACTAGGTAGGCAATATTTATTTATACTGATCTAATAGAACGAAATAAAATAAACTATACTGGTGGTTTAATGATGGAATTGATGTTCAAATAGTGACAGGTTGCTAGCCCATCGCCTAAAAGAAGCATCCCAAGTTTGTATGCCCATCCCTTAGTCGCCTTTTACGAATACCTGGAGAGGGTTCCCTTTTTTACATTTGTGCCAGGAACCACACGGCACATTGTGTGTATTGGTTTCAACGGCTTATAACGGCGTTATCGAATGGCCTATTTACCACACGAGGTTTTAGAGATATCAACACGATAAAGAGACAATTAGATAAAACAATTCGTGTATTGTAATGAAATGACTTTTGGGTATTAAGAGTGTATTAAACACAAGTCGTTTGCCGCAAACATAGATCTCACGAAGATCTCAAAACTTAAATCCATACATATATAAATAAATAAATATATACGGGACAAATTATACCTACAAATTGAGTTAGCCTCGAAGTAAGTTCGAGACTTGTGTTACGAGATACTAACTCAACGATACTATATTTTATAATAAATACTTAACTAGATAAATTCTTTTCCCATCATGCCCTGGCCAGGATTCGAACCCAGGACCTCCGGTGTCACAGACAAGCGTACTACCGTTACGCAACAGAGGCCGATATAATAATGTCTATATCCCTTCCGGGGTAGACAGAGCTACCAGTCTTGAAAAGACTGCTAAGCCACGTTCAGCTGTTTGGCTTAATGATAGAATTGCGATTCATATTGAGATAAGTTGCTAGCCCGTCGCCTAAAAGAAGAATCCCAAGTCAAGTTTATAAGCTTTCCCTTAGTTGCCTTTTACGACATCCATGGGAAAGAGATGGAATGGTCCCATCTATTTTTTCCATCGGTGCCGGAAACCACACGGCTTACCACATATAACATATTAATTAAAAATAAACTATTCCAGGTTCTACTCCTCCTCGGAGCGGTGTGTTCTCACAAGTTTGTCGTCGGCTTCTGTCTCGGCGCGGAACTATGCGCCAGCGCACCGGGCCGGCTGTGCGCGCACATCGTCAGCGTGGGCCTGTTTAGCGGCGGCTCGGTGGCTGGCATCGGCGCCGGCGCAGGGTTGGACGCTGTCAACACGCTGAAGGATTCTGTTGCAGTGCCTATTATGCAGGTAAAAAACTAGCTATGAGCCGCGAATTTTAATGCGCAAGATTTTTCCCCGCTTTAATGGGAAATTCGGGAATTTTTATTGTTACACCAACTACATTAAAATGTCAGATGTCTGAACGTCGGTGGTCGAATTGGAACAAACAAACTTAAAGCTATAACAAATAAAAAAAAAATGGGTAAGGTACCGCTTAAAATGCGTGATGCGCAGAAAGGCACAGGTTTGAATCCCATCTCGGCCAATGTACCAATGACTATTACAAAGTTATGTAGGTACATTAGTTTGTATACTAACCCATGCTCAACCCATGGTGAGGGAAGACATCGAGAGGAAACCTGCACATTCAGGAAATTGGATGTGTAATTATGATCGATCCTATACGGGTATATATAATCAAATCCAGTTAGGGTTACTTGCAAAGTTTACGGAGGTCAGATGGGAGTCGCTTCATGTAAAAACCTGACTCACCCAATCCCGGGTCAATGGTCGAAGGCTTCTCTCTAGAATGCTGACAACGATGCTACCGGGACTAAAAGCAAGGATGAGGAAGAAAATTCAAATTTCAGATTTAAGTAGGTACTAAAAAAATTCATTACCTAATTGTTTATTTTTTAAATACAACTTGTATGTAGTAATGAACTGAAACGTCATTATGTAATCATGATCCAATATATTATGTATAACAAATTAATGTACTTACATACAAACACGTCTTTACCCTTTAAGAAATAAAGAATAGATCTTAGGAATAGACAGAGCCTACAGTCAGGTCACGTTCAGATTTAAATAATTCAAATAAGTTCTTTAGCTTTTAAATATAAGTAAAAATTTTCTTTAAATTTCAAATAAACTTTTTTATTTAAATTTAATTATTTAAAAATTATTTGCATTTTGGTGCCGTGTGGTTCCCGGCACCAATACAAAAAAGAATAGGACCACTCCATTTCTTTCCCGTAGATATCGTAAAAGGCTACTAAGGGATAGGCTTACAAACTTGGGATTCTTTTTTAGGCGATGGGCTAGCAACCTATCACTATTTGAATCTCAATTCTATCATTAAGCCAAATAGCTGAACGTGGTCATTCAGTCTTTTTAAGACTGTTGGCTCTGTCTACCGCGCAAGGGACATAGACGTGACCATATGTATGTAAAAATTATTTGTTATTCTTTCAGGCTTTGGCGGCCGGTACCCTCTTATACGTGACAGTGAGTGAGGTGCTTCCCCGCGAGAGGGCGCGCTGGCACGAGCGCAGGCGCAGCGCGGGAATAGCGCAGTTCGTAGCCGTGGGCGTGGGATTCGCGATCATGTACCTGCTTACTAAGTTCCTTGGTGAGTTCATTAGGCATACCACTTGCTGTTGGCTCTGTCTACCCGGCTAGGGGATATAGACGTGATTATATGTATGTATGTATGTATGTCCCTTGGGGTAGACAGAGCCAACAGTATTAAAAAGACTGAATGGCCACGTTCAGCTATTTGGCTTTATGATAGAATTGAGATTCAAAAAGTGACAGGTTGCTAGCCCATCGCCTAAAAAGAATCCCAAGTTTGTAAGCCTATCCCTTAGTCGCCTTTTACGACATCCATTGGAAAGAGATGGAGTGGTCCTATTCTTTTTTGCATTGGTGCCGGGAACCACACGGCACGGCAAATTTAATTAGGTAAATTAATTAAATATTTTAAAATTTCATCTGAACCCTTTTAGAGAAATTTTGTGTGCACAAGTAGATAATAACAAATAATTATAAACATTGATCATGTTGATGATTTGATGACTGTTGACTCTGTCCGCCCCACAGGGGATATAGACGTAATTATATGTTATGTTTATCAACTTAAATGCTCACCAACTTTTATTTCTTATTTCAGATCATGATGCCTAGAGATTTAAAAAAGTAAGTAATATAATAAGAATATGTGAAGTCTTGTAATGATTTTACTATGTAAGTAAGACTACCATCTTTATAGGTATAATAATGATGTTTTTTTATGACAATAAAACAACTTTTGCTATTTCTGGTTTTTTATTTTATTTAATATTATGTTTTGACGTCAACAATAAATGTACAAATGTAGGAAATATGGCAAACTGTATGTAAAATATAATTTCATTTATATATGAGTATAACAATTATTTGGATATCCTGTAAAATTGTTGAAATATCATCACAGATTTAAAAAAAAGTGATGTATCGATTCAAAAGTTAAAATTATAACAAAATATGGAATATTAAATGATGAATGTTATTTATGTACAAAATATGTGAATGAAAAACTTAAGTTACCTATTTTATATTGATGTCCAGTTATTCCATTAAACTATCGTTACACAAATAACGTTTGGATGAAAATTATGAACTTTTTCCAACATATCATTTGGTAGAATTGATTTTGCCAATGTCAATTTAAATGTTTAGGTAAGTAGTTGTCAAACAAGACAATGACAAAATCATGGCACTGAATATTTTGAGTAGCGGCATCTATCTTTGGACAATGTAACCATTAAGTAACCAAATAGTTTGACTACTCCACAATAGATGGCGCTGTAGTCAATACGTTACGAGACTATTCGCTAAAAGATGGCGTTAATACAGATTACAATTTTATTTTTCTTAAACATTTTAAATGCACAAAATAATCTCCGTCCACAAAATACTATTGCTTTTTTTACAACAATACATTATGAAAGCGACTTTTGCGTAGAACTAATACTCATACTGATTATGGGAATACCTCGTATTTAAACAGTATAAATAGATAGTAATTAATTCTTACAATAACTAAACTTTAAATACAATAAAAAGTATTACAAAATAGATAATAATACAGATCTTTGACTCGATGTTCTTACATCTAAGAAAAATAAGTGCCGTTAGGTTTATAATAACAAAAAAAAATATCAGTTGTTAATTCGAAATAAATAATCTTAATTTTAATGGGAAGAGAATCAGAGAGCGAGTTAATGAGTTGGCGCAACTTCATTGATTTGTTTGAATTAAATATAAAGGCACTTATTTTGGTGTCTCTACAGCATGTCGCAGCAAGTTTGTTTTAGTGTAAAACATACCGCCCACCAGAATAAGTGAACGCATATTAGTTTTAATAACAGTAATTATGATTTTATAGGAAACCTCTGCCTACCCCTCCGGGAAAGAGGCGTGATTTTATTTTAGTATCATGATTTTAGCTTAGTACAAAAGCAAGATAACATCGTGAATATGTAAGTTAGCAAAAATAACAAAATGCTCTGTTTTATACAGTTAGGCGAATAAAAACATTTCGTGTGAATTTCGATTTTATATGATATTTTTAAAGTGTAAAACATACCGCCCACCAAAATAAGTGAACACACATTATATTGTAATACTTACAATGAAGGCATACAAATTGATTATCTCATTCATATTACTGATACGTATTTGAGGTCGAATCAAAACTATAAAACTTTTTTTTACCAGTTTTAATAAAAAGTAATTAAATACCCAATTGTAAGTAAAATGAATTGTAAAACTTGTGATGAGATAATCTAAAACAAAAAACAGCAGATTTTTAACATTGAAAGATTAAACATGAAAAATAATACTTAGTAAATACATATACAAAAAAATACGTATTGGAATAGCTATGCACTTACATTTGCAACAATTTTAAATAATAAGGCACTGTTTAAGGCACTTTCTTTTTACCATTTAAACGCAAGAATTGAAATTGTTACATAAATGCTTAATTGTAGTATCCAGGTATTTTTGTTCCACATGGAAGTATAAGTGAAAATAAGGCGATCTTAAAAATGGATATATTTTTTATTGTAAGTAAACTTTTTATAGATTATGCCTTATTCTTCATTGAAATAAACACTGAAACATTAAGTAATTCGACAAAATCCAATTCACGCGTTTAAAAGGTAAATAAATAGGTCAGCATCAAAACCGACGTTCGACACTAAAATACTAAAACAAGCGTATTATAATTAAATAGACAAAATTTCCAAAATAAATACAGTGAAAATACATCTACCGAATTAAGGCGTTCTCCCGCCGTCGGTAACATAAATGATTGGTCGCTGACATCTGGTACCGAGACCAGGCGCCATCACCCCAATCCACGTAATACTAAACAGGTCGCCTGTTTTATTTTAAGTCCCACTGGTAAGAAAAGTATCACCAACGATCAAGTTTCTTCGTCCTCTTCCAGTTTTCTGTTTTTCCTCCTCTGTCGGTGGCGTTCTTTCTTCTTGTGTGGGGCCTTCCTTTTGGGCGTGATTTGGCACTCGCATCCGGCTCGCACTTTCACATAATCCATGGACCAGTCTCCGGAGCCCGGCACAGCGAAGTGTCCCTCAGTCCGCGGGTGGGGCATTTCTGTCGCCGTCGTGTACCGCACTAGAGCGTAAGAATACGAATACTTTTGAACACACCGCGATTGGTTATACACTCGGGGGTCAACGAAACGGCATGGTCTGTCAACGACTTCTGGGGCACAAGAGAGTTCGTAAAGTCGTTGTTTGTTCTCGCCGTCTTCGTACAGTTCTACGTAGAGGCCGCTGTAGGTCCTGCCCCCCTTTTTGGCGACCATCTCGAGGACGGAGGGGCAACACTCGACGACCTCCCGCTCGCGGCGGAGAATGGAGTTCATTTCGCGCCAATGGGAGCGACGCCACGCCATCGTCGCGTCTAGCTCCTCATCGGTCCTGGAATGGACAGATTTGTATCGTTAAATAGGTTTTTCATGAAGGGCATGACAGAAAAAGCGGGTCTGTCAATTACAATAAAGAGAGTACTCTCTTCTCTGCAAGGAAGAAGTGCATGACGTGGAGTAGTTGGCGTAAGTCTAAAGCGCTGTCAATTATGGAACTACACGATGAAGTTTGAAAAAAATCATGTTAAGTAAACAAAAAATTGTTTAGTAAAGAAGTGGTGTTAATAGTGGATTCACCATCATTTTCATAACCATTACATATCATATTTTAGTTAAGGGCAACATTTTTGCGCTCATGAAATTATTACAAATATTTAACCATCCAACTACAAACTTAACATAATGAAGCCATATACTACATTGTTACTCGTATTGAAGTATTGTTGAAATTCTAAGCTCATATAATCGACTATCAAAGAACCTATTGACATTTAGCATGCTGTTGATGGGTTTGGATTAGAAACGACTCCTGCATTATTGGAGGTAGTATGGTCAGCATCAGATAAGGTCATTTAAAAACAGTTTTTATTTTAGTACAAACTTTTATTATATATGATCATTTATTGGAGAGTTTTCTCCTGAAACCATTCCAGAACAAGAGGCTACCAACGAACGCGCAAAATCCTAAAGTTAGTCAGTTAATCATATAGAGTTGTTACTCCCGTCTCACGTCACGCGTTAAAACCTAAAATCATTATAAATAAATGATTTGGATCAAAGATATTGTTCTACGTAAAAGTATTTAGTTCCACATACACGACACGAATGAAGTGATAATATTAATACGAGTGTATGATTTTAATCCTCATTTAATTCTAATTTTTATAACGACTCATGATGACAACAAGCATGTTGTGAATCTAAAAAATATGACAAGACAGTTTGCGTTTAATAAAAATTGTATTGATATTGAATATAATATGCAAAAAGAAAGTCGAAATTTGTTAAGCAACGTGGCCTATTTTTGTTTAGATAATTAAGCCAGGATTCAAATAAAATACTGTGTTGGTAAACATAAAGAAAACTGTAATATAAAAATTTTAAAACATTTAAAAAAAATTTTACTTATTGCGTCTTAGATCATCGTTGTAGAAATTTAACAGAAGACGATCGTACTTTGTTCGTCTCTTAAAATTATTACTTTTTTGTTAGCGGCCAGTGCGTAAATTAAACAATACATTTTTAAAATAATTGTACCTACTTGGTATTTGTTAACAAAGTTAGAAAATTTATTTGACCAATTATCGCCGATTGTAGAAGCATGTAAGCTTAAGGTCATACATAATCAAAGCAATCTGTAATCATGAGATTAGTTCTGGTCCTGACGCTAGATTCATGATAGTGATTCTGTTTAAAGTGGATATGGTGTTGAACTTTAAACAGATAAATTGTTGGCCATTAGGTAAGTGTGTTAAATTGAGACTTGAGATTGGAAATCAAATGGTGTGCATTAACTATTGCATAAATATGGCAATGTTAAGATGGTCAAGGTTAAGTAATGAATGATGCAGTGATTTGTGGATAATCTACTTTTAAAAATAAAGAAGTCGAATTTATTTATCAAAAGATTAAGTAGGTAGGTATGCTGTAGATCTTAGAATCATTAAAAAAATATTGCTAGTGATATCAGCAAACGAGAGAAATAAAGACATTTTATAAGCAAAGACTCGTACTAAATGATCATGGATACTAAGAAGTGCTTACAAATTGCGCCCTGAATATCCTAAAGACAGCAGAAGCCTGCTAATATGAAAAAGTAGAACTAGATGCAAAATACGAGTAAGGGCTAGTTATTTCTACCAGGAGACCAGAAACCAGCAAGAGTATTCACTGTATGCGATGTGAGTGGTGTGGCTGTGGGGAGCGCCGCACGCGGCTCGTGTATAGTATTATTATAATATTAATTAAATCAATTAATATTATAATAATACTATACTTATAAGGCGCAAATTTCATCGCTGGTAATTTGAAAAGGTAGAAGCAGATGTAAAAGAGTAGTAAGGACTAGTTATTCTACCAGGAGACCAGAAACCAGCAAGAGTACTCACTGTATGCGATGTGAGTGGTGTGGCTGTGTTGATTTAAATAATATTGATTATACCTTTAAGGCACAAAAAATACTATGAAAAAGTAGAAATATGTAGATGCGAAAGACTAGTAAGAACTAGTAATTTCTACCAGGAGATCATAAATACGCTAGAGTACTTACTGTATGCGATGTGAGTGGTGTGGTTGTGTTGATTTAAATAATATTATGATTATACTTTTAAGGCACAAAAAATAATATGAAAAAGTAAAAACTGGATGCAAAATACTAGTAAGGACTAGCTATTCTACCAGGAGACCAGAAACCAGCAAGAGTGCTTACTGTATGCGATGTGAGTGCTGTGGCTATGGGAGCGCCGCACGCAGATCGTGTTGATTTATATAATATTATGACAATACTTTTAAGGCACAAAAATTCATCGCTGGTAATTTGAAAAGGTAGAAAGCAGATGCAAAAGAGTAGTAAGGACTAGTTATTCTACCAGGAGACCAGAAACCAGCAAGAGTACTCACTGTATGCGATGTGAGTGGTGTGGCTGTGGGGAGGGAGGGAAATTTATCGCTGGTAATTTGAAAAGGTAGAAGCAGATGCAAAAGAGTATCTACCAGGCGATCAGAAGTACGCAAGAGTACTCACTGTATGCGATGCGTTGCTCATCAGCTCGACCGCAAATAATATCATTATAATACTTTTAAGGCACAAAAATTTATCGAAAAGAGTATCTACCAGGAGATCATAAGTACGCAAGAGTACTCACTGTATGCGATGTGAGTGGTGTGGCTGTGGGGAGCGCCGCACTCGGCTCGTGTTGCTCATCAGCTCGCCAGCAAATAATATCATTATTATAATAATTCATCGCTGGTAATTTGAAATGGTAGAAGCAGATTGAAAAGAGTAGTAAGGACTAGTTATTTCTACCAGGATACCAGAAATACGCAAGAGTACTTACTGTATGCGATGTGAGTCGTGTGGCTGTGTTGATTTAAATAATATTATGATTATACTTTTAAGGCACAAAAAATACTATGAGGAAGTAGAAATAGATGCGAAAGACTAGTAAGAACTAGTAATTTCTACCAGGAGATCATAAATACGCTAGAGTACTTACTGTATGCGATGTGAGTGGTGTGGCTGTGTTGATTTAAATAATATTGTAATACTTTTAAGGCATAAAAAATAATATGAAAAAAAATAATAAGAACTAGATGCAAAATACGAGTAAGGACTAGTTATTCTACCAGGAGACCAGAAACCAGCAAGAGTACTCACTGTATGCGATGTGAGTGGTGTGGCTGTGGGGAGCGCCGCACGCGGCTCGTGTTGCTCATCAGCTCGCCCGCGCCCGCCACTGCACCACACAGCACCTGCAAATTATACAAATGTATTCATCTAATTGTCTTAGAAAATAAACATATATACATATAATCACGTCTTTATCCCTTGCGGGGTAGACAGAGCCAAAAGCCTTGAAAAGACTGATAGGTCACGTTCAGCTTTTTGGCTTAATGATAGAATTGAGATTCAAATAGTAACAGGTTGCTAGCCCATCGCCTAAAAGAAGAATTCCAAGATTAGCCTATCTGTTGTTAGTCTTACTTAAAAAATATAGCTATAGGTAACCACTATAGGTAACACTTCACCAAGTTTGTAAAGTAAGTACATAAAAATATCATCTGAAGTTGTCAAGAAATGTGCGAAAAGTTTTTTGTGTTGATCATCTCTTTAATATTGATGTCGTCAAAAAGACGACATGTACCGAAGAAAAAAAAACATTGAGTGTATCAGTGGTATCACTTCTCGTTCCCAATTTAATAGATAATTATAATCAGAAACAAATTTTTGCTTCAAATCTTAAGTACTCTCATGTTAGTCAATTAACCTAGTATCATTTGGCTTCATGCTTATTTCCATACAATTAAACCAAATAGGTACCTATTTGTAAATAAAATGTAAAATTATTTTATTACATAAAGTTAAAATAATACTATAGAAAGTTTCTTATCAGCAGGACAAATCTGATATGTAAACTTAATAGGATTTTTTTACAATGACATCAAATTCAAATTTCAGTCAATAATAACATTATTACGTACAAAATTTAATCAAAATCATGACAGAATCTGTTTTCTCAGAGGTGGCCATAGCAATTTAATCACATCAAACGTATGAAACACTAGATTACCAAACACTAGTGTGGCTGCAACAATATTATGAAATCAAATCAGTTTACTTTTCATTAACGAAACACTAATCTCTCGGTATTTTCAGTTAATCAATTCCATTTCTTAATAGAAAGGAATAAAGTTTAAATTAGATCTTGAATTAGTGTTCCGGCAAGTAAGGTTGAGGTATTGATAGACAAAACAATGCCGTGGATTTGGTTCACGTCAAAACGTGACCCCTACTAACTGCACGACTGGTGACAATCATAACGGTAATGTCTAGAAGCCTGGAATAGTCTCAAATTGAGCAAGATAAATTACACATTATGAATTTGCAATATTAGCCTAAGATACCTCCTTGAGGTACACCTTATGCAATAAACTGAATGTACCGAGAGAAATAAGGTTTCCCGTACAATTTACGATTATTAACGATATTATTATTATTTACATCCAGTTTTTTATTGCTTATCTTCATTAAATAAAATACTGCATTACATTAAAAATAACTTTGTTAAAGTAACGCATTTGTTAGTTGAAAAAAAAGTGAACTTACCTATAGAACGTTTTAATATTTTCATTTGAAAGATTACTGTACTATAAATTTCAAATAAATATGACACAGATAAAGTTTGGCCTGTTAAAAAATTATCTGTGAGAAATTTCGTTATTAACAATAATTATTCGCAATATGAACCTGTAGCCTATAGTAGTAACTCAAGTCAAACGACGTGATTATAGTTCGTCATACTGCGACCCACATCTATCAATCTTGATACTTTACCGCGAAATCTAAATGCGGTGCGTGCACTAGGTGATTGGGTTTTAATGTTGTGTACGTCCGAAATAACTCCAGCAAATGAAGATTCTATTCTCTCGTTAAATGAGTTCGGTACGAATAAGTACAAAATAGGACATTTACGTTATAGAACTGAACTAGTTTCTTAAGAAACGCCCTCGTATATTTCCGATATCCCATTTAAACGTATATCTTTCGCTACGGTTTCTGGGGTAAACTTTTCGAAATTATTCTTTATACTTTATAACATCTTATGTTTTAAGACCGTTTGGCTTGTTTTAAAAATGTATAAATATATTTCAGGAATAAAAAGAACTTATCATTTAAATTAACTTTCATGGGTACATCTGAAAAGTAACTATAATATCATGTTAAGAAACAGGAAAACATGGTAAAATTATATTATATTATTACCCAGAAAATTAAGACTTATAATTCCAATGGGTCTAAACTATCTTCAGCTTCCTTGTCTCTGTATTTCGTAAGTTATTTTGTGACTCTATCCATGGAAAGGTTGGACGATCATTAATAAATTATTAATAATTTATAGAGATTTTATGAGGTGTATAATTAATAGCGGAATGTCTGACCCATTGAAGATTCATTTAATTAATCAAACATTAGGTAAGCAGTCATTGATTGACGTACGTCATTTGCAGGCTGACGAAATTCAACACAAAATTGAGCCTAGCAATGTTTTACTGTTGTATTATGGAAAGAATTTGGTAATGTTGAAGAAGGCGAGTAAAAGATAAATTGTGAACTACATTATAAATTTCAAAATCAGTGTCACATTACCTTCCAACAACATAGTATGAAAATTTTTCTTCACACGTGACTCTCTAAAATCACTGCCAGTTATTGTATTTTTTTTAGATAAGGCCCCAGTAAGTATAGTGATCAAGAAAACGACATAGTATAATAAGAATTAAGAGGTAAGACCTAATACAAATCAGCCAAAATAGTAGCTAATTTATATGGGAATACTGTTTAAGCAGATTATTATCTGTTACTGTTTGTCTATCTAAAACAGTTTTGACCATAGACATCGAAATTAATCTCATATTAAAACGATTTCTTTGGATATGCCAAAATAAACTAAACTTCCCACAGGACCATAGTCTCATGCAAGTCCATTAATTTTTAATATTATTAATATCTTGGCTTTCCCTAGCGCCACAGCTGGTGCGTTGAACTTGACTTTATACGAGTCTTATACGACTCTTTTACGACCTCACAGACTCAGGAATAACGTTTTCAATGAACTTGCCTGGATTAGCGCCGGATTGTCGTTATATTTTAAAGGTTGGCTAAACAGTAAAATGAGGATTATAGTGGTGTGCCTTCGAGCAAAATTAATAAAAAAAAGGAATTGTCGCCAAGCAAAGATAGATAAAACAGAAGGTATGAAACTGGATATTAAATGAGTACTTATTCGAGTTATAGCTTTATTAATATAAGCATATTTTGTACTAAAAATTATATGATAGTCTGAAGAAGGATAAGAGGTGAGCCAACGCCCACGGATTAAAGTATTTACGATCTCACCTATATGGCGTTTTTATCATATTGTCAGATTATTGTCACAAATTGTGATTATTTATCTAGAATTTAACAGTCTACAGGCTTATGTAGAACTGTGCCATTTGCGTAATACCTTGGGCTCTGTCTAACCAAATTCCTATTTAGAAGAGTAAATGTAATTATAAGGAAGATTTTACGTTCAACCGCCTTAATTTGACAGTAATAAGAATTTTATTGCAATTGTAAGTTATCAACTTCTTCTTCATTTTCAGGAAGAGATTAGCGATCGTTTTCCACACTGCGGAAACCAATAACACGACTAATGATTGAATCATCCATGTATTAATATAAATTATTAATTCAAATTCAAAAACAAATTAATTACAATCAAGTTTTGTCAAAAATCAAATCATCTAGTCAGACACCTAATTGAATGCTTAATAAATTTATAATAGATGTTGAAAACGCAGAAAGGTCACTTAATTAATAGCTCATATAGATTCGTGGACCAGAATCATAAAACCACAATACTAATGAGGCAATTCGTACAGCTACTGATAACAAAAGACGTTATAGCGATAGTTTATTAAAAGAACATAACCATAAGGGAAATAATGTTAATAAATTAGATAAAAGTGTTAAGGATATGTCTCTAAACTGGTCTGAATTCGGTGAGAAGAGGTTGATACGTGAATGTTCAGGTATTTTGGACATAGTTGTTTCTGATATTTTAGTGCATGACATTGATTTTCACACAAATTTTGACTTATTAAATGCCTTAATTATATCTTGACCATTGGTTTTTAATTTATTTGCATAATGTGGTATACTTATATTTTGAATTCATGTACAAAGGCGCTGACTTTGTTAATTTTGTCTAGTGTTTATTCTGGTTTTATTTATATCATTTACTAAATTGTATGTTAACTCTTCCGGCGTGTTAGACAGAGCCTCATCTTTCCACTTGCCATGATGTCTGCGTACTTCTACTTCATCTTCATTTAATCTTTCCATGCATGCTGTCAGTTAAGGGCGTGCTAGACATAACATTTAACTGTTTGAAGTATAAAGTAGATCTTTTTTTAAATCTTTTATTAGGTGGAAGCGGTACCGATGTAATTTATTGATATAGTGATGAAGTAATGAAGTCTATACCGACACTATGAGACGAGGGGTCATAAAAATGTTGATCGGCGGCGCATGCGAATGGGAGATTATGAACCGGTAAGGGTTTCGTGACACACAGACAAGTAAAGACATCGTACATTCGAAAAATTATGGAATTATGATTGAGATTTAAATATTATTTTTTTTCAGTGACATTTGGTTATTAATTTCGACTTAATTTTTCATAGCTGATTTAATATTTTTGCGTTTATTATACTATTTATAAATAAAAAAAATTTAAAGTATGATTTACAAAATAGAAAAATCTCTTGAGATTAGAATTATTGTTGATATTCCAAATGAAAAGTTCACGCACATGCAGTGTCAAGTAAAATTAAAATAAGGACGTAAGTGAAAAACAATAGAATTGAAGCATTCTTATGATAATGAGTTTATTCAACTTATATTTTTTGTTTCATTATTCATGATAGAAAATAAGAAAAAAGTAGGTAACTCCACTACTTATTTCTAACTAGAAAATTATTCCAAACTAAATTCAGACGATTCCATTTAGAATGCTACTCGTAGTTGGAAGAACATTAAAACAGTAAGTATTTCTCATTAGATGAATGAAATTACCACAGACTAAAATTATGCAAAAACATCAAATATAGATGCAGATAGGCCTGGAATTTTAAATAAACAGTTAATTCAAACAGTTTTCCAAAAGTTATATGAGATTTGATGGCCTGACGAAATTTCTTATCGTAAGAACCAAATAGAATTTTAATAATTTAGTCACGTCATAGATGAAAAGATTGGAAATGTAAATATTTATTAAAATTAATAAAGCTGTCAGTCTATCATATGACACTTTTGGTTTTTTTATACGATAAAATCAATGATACCATGATTATGTATACTTAGATATTAGTTCTATGAATCGATTATTGAGAATTTGATTTGAAATCGTCGATTCCAGTTTTGAACAATTCGAGAAAATATCACAAAGGTCAATGGAGAATAAATATGTAAATTTAAAAAATTGATCAGTTTTCGAATAATAAAGATAATGAAGACGCTATTTACTATAGAACTTGTGATAACAAAATAATAAGGCATTGAATAAAATTGCTAAGTTATAGACTGTATTAGAGTTATTAAATGACTTTGATATCTATAATTTTAATCTATACTAATATTATAAAGCTAAAGAGTTTGTTAACCGCGCTAATCTCAGGAACTACTGGTACGAATTGAAAAATTATTTTTGTATTGAATAGATCATTTATCGAGGAAGGCTTAAGGCTATATAACATCACGCTGCAATTTTTAGGAGCGAAGAAATAATGGGAAATGTAAAATAACTATTCCACGCGGACGAAGGGCACAGCTAATGTAGAATAAAGAGTTAACAAACAATTAATGTCACTAACTGTAAAAATTTGCAAAAAATTATGCATCCTTAAGATTGATTAATTGAAAATCAGCCGGTTCGCCTTGTAACCACAAATAAAATTGGGCCCACCTCCCGCTGAGTGTATGAACTAGCCACGGCACCTGGTTTCGCCTGCGTCAATGCAGAAACCGGAGCAATAAACGTTAGTATTAATTGTTGGAATCTAGACTGTGTTTGTGGAGCAGCGTAAACGTCATTTAAATCCATTTTGAGATGTGTTTTATTGTCATGATTTACTGTGACTACTATAGCTTGAATGTATAAGCTTTAGCCTGTGGATTTTCTTGCTTGGGAATATTCAAAAACACTTTTAAACTAAACTCATGCGTCTTAATTAACCGAGTTACGGCATTTTTTTGAGATTTTTTTCTACATACATAGAATTACGTCTATATCCCTTGCGAGGTGGTCAAAGACTTTTTTTTACTTTAAAAGACTGATGGGCCACATTCAGCTGTTTGGCTTAATTATAGAATTGAGATTCAAATAGTGACTGGTTGCTAGCCTATCGCCTAAAGAAGAATCCCAAGTTTGGAACGACATCCATCCATATATATATTTATATATATCATGAATCACAAACTAATATACATCAAGAACACAATCGGCTTCAATCAAGAACAATGTAGCCGTCAATCGAGCGAAACGATCGATTGTCACCAGAATCGATAAACTCTGCAATCGATTAGAACCGTGCACAGGTAAACTAGGATTTATATTCCGTGACATTCGAGATATGATTAGGATGTACATACACAAGTCCCGTGTTTATACTTTATATATTACACAGAATTAATTAGTACAAACGGCCACGTTTTGCCGAATGGCTAGACGGACTCGGGTGTCAGAAATAGTGACAGTTTATAGCCCAAAAGAGCCAATAAATAAATCCCAAGTTTATAAGAGTTCACTTTGATTGAGAATTGTCACGACAGTGAGACCAACAAACACATTTGAACACTAATCATACAAACATAATGAACCAAACTTATTGTCGAATGACATGAAAAATATTTCAAAAGGCCCTATGAGAAATCAAATTGCTAATCGATCGTTTGTCAGACACGATTTTGCATCGATTGTATTCAATCGATTGACGTGATCGATAACGAGGTAGGGCGCGAATTTGAATATAATTGCGTGGGATAATGATGGGAAAGTGATAAACGATTTGTAAATGATAATTTGTATTGAGCAAATAATGCTACTGGCAATAAATATGGAAGAGAAAAAGAGAGGAATGTCAAAAAGAGCGAGAGCAAGTGATTGTGTGGTTCCCGGCACATTAGAACAGGACCACTCCATATCTTTACTATGGGTGCCGTAAGAGCGACTAAGGAAAAGGCTAATAAACTTGGGATTCTTCTTTTAGGCGATGGGCTAGCAGTCTGTCACTATTTGAATCTGAATTCCATCATTAAGTCAATATAGCCATAAGCTGAACGTGACCTATCAGTCTTTTCAAGACTGTTGGCCCTGTCTCCCCCGCAAGGAATAAAGACGTGATTATATGTATGCATGTGGAAATCAATTCTATTTTGCAAGGTGCATTTCGAATACAGATTCGCAATAATATTTTCTAAGGGTGCCATATCCTTAACTCCTTAAGTATAATCAAGCTTGTTAAGTAGGACATTCCTTGTCAGATTAATATCGGTTTGCAAGACAACCGAAGGAAATCGAGTGCCTACTATTGAATTACAACGATTTTCGTTCTTTTTTCGTTATTTATTTTATTATTTAGTGCCGTGTGGTTCCCGACAGTGCCGTATGGTTCCCGGCAGTGCCGTGTGGTTCCCGGCACCAAATAGAAAAAATAAAAGGACCACTGTATCACTCTCCCATGGATGTCGTAAAAGGCGACTAAGAGGTAGGCATATAAACTTGGGATTCTTCTTTTAGGCGATGGGTTGCAACCCGTCACTATTAGAATCTCAATTCTATCTTAAAGCCAAATAGCTGAACGTGGCCTATCAGTCTTTACAAGACTGTTAGCTCTATCTACCTCGCAAGGGATATAGACGTGATTATATGTATGTATGTTTCGTTATTTACGATTGATGACGATGAATATAAGCAAGGACCATTTATAATATAGTTAAACCGCCCACAGAAAACGAAAAGTCCTGTTATCTTCCGTTCCTGCGGGAATTTCTAAAAATCCTTTATTAGCGCACGTGGCCTAGTTAAAATCTGCCTTCCCGCCAAATTTCTTCTTTATTGGATCAATAATTTTTGAGATTTCATGATAAGTGTGTTTTCGTTTTTATATTTATAAATTATCTTCAGTCTAAGTACATGTGCTTAAGTCAGTTAGTCAAAACTCACCCTGCCACTGTACGATCAATAATGGCCAATTAATATATAATTAGGTATATGTAAAAAAAAATTAGAGAGTTTAAGCACCCTAAACTCTCTAAATTTTTTTTACATATACATAATATCTTACAAACTATAAGCGCTTCGATACTTTTCGACAAAGCAGCAATTTAAAACAAAATCAATAACCCAACAAGATTCATACCACCTAAAGGCTCCACGATTCTCGTTCGCAGCAACGTCAAACAAGATTGGACCATACATTTCAAATCATAAGTTTCAATTTATTTTAACGTCATCATCAACGCAACTGCTTACGAAAACACGTTGCGATTTCATAGTAAGATCGGGACACAAATCCGTTCCATGGAGAATTGACTGTCAAACAACCTGGGGATTATACTGAACGCAATGTACAGCATACTGCAAGTTGAAGGGGAACCTGTTTCATTAACTAACAAATACATACATACATAAAATCCACACCATTTTCCCGGAGGGGTTGGCAAAGACAACAATTTCAATATCAATTCATTTATTGAATATCATTTAGTTCTACATTATTTCATGTTTTTTAATGTAGAGACAATGTGCATTCGTCCACGATGTAGTTTTAAGAGATCTATATTTGTAAATTGACGTCCGATGAAAATGCTGCAGAGTAGTTTGTTCCGCCGCTTCTTCTACACATGCGCTTTGGAAGCGGTAGTAAGTAGTTATAATTAGATTTAAGTGATGTGACGTCAATAAGTGATACCTTGTATCCAATTTTGAAAATGAACCTATTCTATTCTACATTTCAGTTCTAATTACTACAATAGTCAATGTTTTTATAATGGGTTCAACATGAACCACGTAGGGTATAGCAAAATTAAGTATGGAACGGCAAACGGTTAAGTCCAATTTAATTTAGGTATGATTTGATTTTATATAATTCGATTAGTTCATTTGTTCATCGCACTACATCTTTCCACCTGCCACGATCTCTGCATACTTCTTTCGCTTCATCCTCATTCTAAACTTTAATGCAAGCTCGGAGGTTTCGGGTACTCTTGACTGTCTTTTTGTCAGGACTTCCTTATTTGATCAAGGTACGTTCGTAGAAACTACAAATTCGTAGAAAGTTATTGATTATGGTTATATTATAATGAATAGAACAAAGAGATTGTCACATTTGTCCTTGTTTGAATATTTCGACCCAATTTCCCAACCAATATTATACATTCGAAAGGGAGTAGATGAGTTATATCCAGAATTAATCTACTTAAAATATCACGTATATAATAAAGAGTCTGCAGAAGGACATACTCTTAATCCCGGTAAAAAAAAACAACTATTCCCATGGGATTTAAGAAATGTATTTATTTGTGGGTGGCGTTAAACTCGTTGCTTTTTGAAGGTGGCGCAAATTACATTGCATGTTTTTAGATGGCAATAAATTTGGCGCTGTTTGTAGATAGCGCTTAATTTGCGCATGCGTCTCAACGGATGAAAGTTAAATAATAAAATACAGTTAAATAATCAAACTACCAAAACATTGTTACAAAAATGAATCACCGTTTCTATCGCTTGCGTCTATTATACATTTAGTTTGACTAATGTCCTGTGATCTAAATGTATTTTGTTACTTATCTCCTTTTACTTATAACACCCATTAGTGTTATATCGGTAAGTTCACTAGTCGCTTAAATATATTCTTTTCAACTAGGGCAGCTATTTCGAAACTAGTGACTCATTTAATACTGGCGAGGTGGATACGTACGATATATAAATAAATATATATAATCACTTCTATATACCTTGCGGGGAAGACGGAGTCAACAGTCTTGAAAAGACTGATAGGTCACGTTCAGCTGTGTGGGTTAATAATTGAATTGAAATTCAAATAGTGACAGGCTGCTAGCCCATCGCCTAAAATAAGATACACGTGTGATAAGGTTCAAATATTTAAAAAAATATAATTATAACTGGAACTTAATACATCAAGTTTCTAGTAAAATAAAATGCTTAAACAAGTAATGAGTTATGAGGAATCTTAGAAAATTTGAAAAGATCGTGAACACTTTCTTTAGTCAGGCCTTAATAGTTTGGCATTATTATAAGGATCAATGAAAAATATATTAATAGAGATTTATATACTATACACTTTTAAATAAACGCAGGCGTCGATTTTAATTTAATGTTTCTGTCAAACAGATTGCTTTGTACTCATATTCGATATAAGTACCCATAACGACGGCGAAATCATACGTATCGCTCGATTTGAGTGACTCACCAGTTTCAATAATAGTTCCCATGAATTTGTCCTTTGATATATTGGTATCTGAAGAAGCATTCTCTTACACGATTAGAGTTAAACACGTTCGTTCCTACTACATGTCTTGGATTTATGGGTTTAAGATCCGTGCTACGGTTAAATTTATGATAATTGTGTGCAACCAATTTATCCATAGTATCCATATTTTGATTTCTTTCTGATTTGTGATGACTCCTTTGGAATTTAACACAAAGACAGGTCTAAGTCAGACCTTAAATAATCTGAGAATTTATCGTTTACGGCACCAATAGGAAAAAGAATAGGATGGAGTGGTCCTATTCTTTTTTCTATTGGTCTCTTTCCCATGAATGTAGAAAAAGGCGACTAAGGGATAAGATACTTTAGAATCTTCTTATAGGCGAAAGGCTAGCAACCTGACACTATTTGAATCTCAATTCTATCATTAAGCCAAAGTGCTGAACTAGCCCTTCAGTCTTTTGAAGACTGACGGTTCTGTCTATCCCGCAAGGGATATAGACGTGATTATATGTTACGTTATTACATACATACATAAAATCACGCCTCTTTCCCGGAGGGGTAGGCAGAGACTACCTCTTTCCACTTGCCACGATCTCTGCATACTTCCTTCGCTTCATCCACATTCATAACTCTCTTCATACAAGCTCGGCGGTTTCGGGTACTTTTGACCTGACCCTTTACCAGGACGTCCTTAATTTGATCAAGATACGTTACGTTGTCGTCTTTTAGCGATATTATGCAAAATTTCAAGATATAAAATTAAGCAGGTATTTATAGGATTTGTGCATGTAAAATGTTAATCACACCGACCTTGCATGCAATCAGTTAAGCCGTGCAAATGTATTAGATAAAGTATTCTCTAAATAGGTATACGAATCTAGTTCTACAATATACGATCTAGAATAATAATTTCTGCTCAGACTTTGTATAAAATTGAAAGCGTTGCGACGGCTGCTCGCGTGAAACACAAGAAGTCGCTACGTGTGAAACGGGCCGTAAAATTTATAAAACACTAAAAGGGTTGCCACTTCAAACATGCCAAGATTTACACAACTTGATAAATTACGATCAAAAACGGCGATTTTGTCGCACAAACCAACATTAATTTACAGTCGGTGTACACTTTACCTTATAAATAATAAAAGCTATATTGTATTGTGCTAATTTGCAATTTAAGTGGCAATCGGGGTGAATTGTTTGACAGCTGAATGTGGCTGTGACAACTCTATGTTGGGTGCAGTTACGAGACTGGAAACATGGTTGTAATTCTTTGTTTTTGTTGGAATGAGTCGTTATTTGTTAGTTTGTTTCGTGGTTTACAGTTTTTTTATAATAACATTATTATTATTGGGTCCTTACGTGTGAAATTTGCGTTTTCTTGTACTGCCCACTTTAATCACTAATTTCTACCATTTGGGAATTCCAAATTTAAATTTAGCTATTGACACGTGTATTTGTATTTCGTTAACTATAATGTCTAAGACATTTACCGTAGTCCCCGGACCTGCTCCAACAGAATACTATTTTTTTCCAAATTTGAATTTAACTTTAATTAACCGAAAATTAACATTAATTTTTTTCTTTCGAAATTTAACAATAATAATTTTGAAAAAGTTGTGACAAATAAATCAAGTTATCTGTTGCTTAAGACTCAAAATAACGAATACTTAAGTCCAGAAAGGTGAAAAAAAAATACAGGGAAAGGGTTAAAACCAGTGTAGTCTCGACAAACATTCCGACATAGTTTGATGAGACCCTTATCGCTAACAAACAGGAAATGGATCCAAGAGGTGTTGGACAAATGACTTACATAAACTATTGTGTTTGTCAAACATTGGCCCAACATTGGGCTGGGACGGCGCGCTTTGAATCAGATGTAGGTGCAAACATTTGGGAGCAAATAAACGTTGTTCATTCATGTTATTGGGATAGTTGACTCAGAGAAGATGGGTATTTTGGTCTATCAACACCTTTTGTGAAGTTGAAGAAAAATTGTCTTTATGCCGCTTAATCGATGGGCAGTGGTGTATAGGTTATTTTTATAATCGATCCTAAGTCGACGAGTTTTCATAAATAAAGCGATGAATTCAATTATAAATAAATAAATATATAAGGGACAAATCACACTGTTTGAGTTAGCCTCGAAGTAGGTTCGAGACTTGTGTAGAAGAAGCGGCGGAACAAACTATACTGCAGAATTTTACACAGTCGTCCGCCACAAACTATTGTGCATAATAACACAATGATTACATAAAAAGGAGGAAATATCCAATCCAGATCCCTATACAAATAAACCATCTGTCCAATAAGAGGCGTCCAATCAAGTCCCTATTCCTTTACGCATGCGCCCTGCTAAAATTGGCGGCCATATTTTTTACGACTTGCTCCGCCTTTGTACAGATAGACTTTCCTTTCGACTCCCTCATGATGTATACATCCTACTACTATTATAAAGGCGAAAGTTTGTATGGATGTATGGATGTTTGTTACTCTTTCACGCAAAAACTACTGAACCGGTCTCTAGTATAACCAACCATATATATATGTACATTCTACCTTGCAAGGGATATAGACGTAATTTTTATGACCTTTTACGACATCCATGGGAAAGAGATAGAATAGTCCTATTCTTTTTTCTTTTGATGTCGGGAACCACACGGCACTTAATCAAAAATTTAAAAAATCGTAAGTTATAAAGAGAAAGTCGTAAAGTCTCTGCCTACCGCCATGGAAAACAAGCATTACATTATTTATATAAGAATCTACCGATTAAATAACTTACAAGTCACTGTTCAATATCGTTTGGAAATATTTACAATCAATTTATTTATGATTTTACAGTGTGAAATAAATGTTTAATCAGTCTGTTCGGAGTATTTCCCCACAATAACCAGTTTTCTTTGTTCAATAAACCTACAATGAGCGATTACCGTTTCAGAGTCATGTGATATAATATAAAAATTACTAGTTTATAGCAGTGGTTTTGCCATGTTCCGTGAGGTAAAATTTGTAATTGCTTGATTAAGAAAATGATTAAGTATTTCGTAACAAAAGTCTCGAACTTACTTCGAGGCTAACTCAATACGTGTAATTTGTCCCGTATATATTTATTTATTATTTATTTATTTATTAAGTCAATATTACACGCCTCATGAGTACTTTTTCTCATTGGAGTACTTACTTATTAATGTATTGAAATATTATTCTAAACTTATTTATAATGAAATCAAGACCAATAATCGCCTGATGTGAAGGCACCCTGTAAGTAGTTGAATAGCTAAATTAACAGGGTTTTATATGACATTAAAAATCAGCTATCAGAAAATTTATGAGACCAAAGACTAAAGACAAGTTGGATAAATCACACACACAATGATCTAGTTCCCAAGTGTATTTGCTCGAGTTATGGAGTACTACATACATTCATGCATACAAATAATCACGTTTATACCCATTGCGCGGTAGACAGAGCTTGAAAATTTTGTTGTTTGGCTTAATGATAGAATTGAGATTCAAATAGTGACAGGTCGTTAGCCGACCTTTTGTCTGGTCGAGAATGGAATCCGGGACTTAAGGTTGACCATAAAAATCACTACTTACTACATCATACCTAGAGATCAGTAACTGAAGACAAATAAACGCAGATTTTTAATAACTTTTTATCTATTGTGGTTTGTAATACGTATATTAAATTGGCGGGTGTGTCACGTATGGAATTAACTTTATACAATCGCATACCAACCCGATTATTTATATCACCTATCGCATTTTTTAATAATCTTAATAATTGAATATTTTGTAACATAGTCTAGTCATCGTCTGATAAAATGTTATGGTACGGAAAATTACTGGAAAATCTGAAATTACTCGTGATACGTAATAGGGTTGTATGTTACATTTTTTTCTTAAATTATTTTCTTAAAGATAAGCAAAACATTATGGTGTTTTGCTTATCTATACTAATATTATAGAGCTGAAGAGTTTGTTTGTTTGAAGGCACAAACCTCAGGTATTATTGGTTCGAAATGAAAAATATTTGCGTTGTATAGACCATTTATCGAGGAAGACTTTAGGCTATATAACATCACGCTGAAACTATAAGGAGCAAAGAAATAATGGAATATGTGAGAAAAACGGGGAAAATTATTCATCCTTGTGGGCTTCAATGATGCCAAAAATAACTGTTCCACGCGGACGTAGACGCGGGCTCAGCTAGTCATAGGATATGCATCACCCTTATTTAAAGTAGATTTTAAAAAAAAGGCAAACTTTGATCTTTGATCTGGCTTCTGGAAAAACCATTTATGATTACGTTTTATAAGTTGAAACGTCAAGTATTTACAATGATATCCAAAGACTCTTTTAAAAGTAAACCGTATCCAAATTATCTTTTTGTTTGGTCTTCTCGCGAAATTTTCTATCACCTAAAAATAATAGTTGAGCATTCAAAGTTCTTACTCAGAACAGAGGAAAGATTCGTACCCCGAGCCTAGACCGCACGATGCGTACAACGTAACCGCTCAACCATCGACTCTAACACTTCTTTGTGCATTTGAAATAGGTCACGTGACATATGTAGTTATTACATGACCTATTGGCCCATTCAGGAGGTTTAAGGAAGTAACGGGTTCAATTTGCCGCATGCATGGAAGCCACTTCGGACTGGTTTTTACTGGATTCAAACCTCAGTACCTACCGTTGGCTCCAGCTAAGCAAGTCTTTGGCTAACTGTGATTTTTCTGTGGTTTTCTAATCATGTGCCGTGTGGTTCCCGGCACCAATAGAGAAAAAAATAGTACTATTCCATTTCCTTTCCATGGATGTCGTAAAAGGCGACTAAGGGATAGGTTTTTGAGATTCTTTTTTAGGCTATGGACTAGCAACCTGTCCCTATTTGAATCTCAACTCTATCATTAAGCCAAACAGCTGAACGTGGCCTTTCAGTCTTTTTAATACTGTTGACTCTGTCTACCCTGCAAGGTATATACGTGATAATATGTATGTTAGAATGTATTCAAGAAGATTAGTTCAGTATTAGTTGAGATTGTGATAAGATTAACTAAAATAAACAGTATTTGTAGCAAAGCACTTTATCAAACTGTCAACTGTCAAAATCAAACTAATGAAGGAAATGAAAATTAAAAAGCATGGCGGGTGGTCTCAGAAAAGTCATTGTCAAAAGAACTGGTCCAAGACCAAGTCCAAGTCATAAGAGTCAGACTCATTTTCAGAGTTCAACATTTTGACTGCCATTGTTCTCGACACGGAAGATTGCATTCAACAAGACGCAGTTAATTCGATCATTAATCGATTGTATTGTTTCGATTTCAAACAACTCGATTTTTTGACATGGCAGCAGTTAATTAAAGACTTATAGTCGGAAGGAAATGAGTAAGTTTGTCCATCATTTAAGTATTTGATCACATTCATTTAAAAATGAGTCATAATACAAGCAAATATATGTATGATGTCAAATTATGAGATTGCCCATAGATAGGCCTAGAGCTGTGCCCGCGACTTCGTCCGCGTGGAATAGTTATTTTGGGCATCATTGAAGCCCTCAAGGATGAATAATTTTCCCAGTTTTGTTCCACATTTTCCATTATTTCTTTGCTCCTTATAGTTGCAGCGTGATGTTATATAGCCTAAAGCCTTCCTCGATAAATAGTCTATTCAACTAAAAAATAATTTTTCAATTCGAACCAGTAGTTCCTTAGATTAGCGCGTTAAACTAACAAACAAAAAACTCTTCCGCAAGTGAATCATGTGGATTACGGCCCTTAAGAATAAAATCGGTCCATCTGCTTCCCATGGATTTCGTAAAAGATTACTAAGGGAAATGCTAATAACATTCTTCTTTAGGCGATGGGCTAGCAATCTAGCTATTTGAATCTCAATTCCATCATGAAGCGATACAGCTGAACGTAGCTTCTCACTTTCGTCGAGAATGTTGGCTCGGTCTACCCCGCAAGGGATACAGACGTGATGTATGTATGTACAAAAATATATAAGCGTAAAAATAATATATTGTAATATCCACAAGTAATTTACACCAATAGTAGGTGGTCATTTATATTCTAAGATAAGTTTTATAACCAATTAACTGAATCTATGGAATTTAATCACTGGCGAAATTAATTAATGAATGAATGATGAATTTTATCATTTATCTAATATATTATTTGATATTTATCGTATGAATGTAAACATTATAATAACATAAAACTTCCTGCTTAAATACTTATTTGTTTTATGTTTTTGTTTCATTATTATCTGCAGTTAACAAGATTCTGCGCATTTGTAGGTGCGCATAAGCATAGTGGAAATAAAGCTAGTTCCATTAAGGATAGAGGTTTGATTTTATGTGTGCTACACAGCAGCAGTTTGTTCCGCCGCTTCTTTTACATATGCGCTTTGGAAGCGGTAGCAGTTATAATTTATATTAGTAATATTTAAGTTATGTGACGTCAATAAGTGATACCTTGTATCCAATTTTTAAAATAAGTCTATTCTATTCTATGATTTTAACTACAAAAATTCAATGATACTCATAACTAGTATTTGCCTGCAGGGTCGCCCGCGGGATTCTGGGCTTTTCTCAAATCCCACGGAAACTATAGCTTTTACCGGAATGAATGGAACCCTATGTCCTTCTCCAAACTCTTAATTATATATACCTACGCGAATTTCATCATTTCAGTGCCGAGTGGTTCCCAGCACTACTATAAAAAAGAATAGGACCACTCCATCTCTTTCCCGTGAATGTCGTAAAAGGCAACTAAGGGATAGGCTTATAAACTTGGGATTCTTTTTAAGGCGATGGGCTAGCAAGCTGTCACTATTTGAATCTCAATTCTATCATTAAGCCAAACAGCTGAAGATGGCCTTACAGTCTTTTCAAGACACGGATGAAAAAGAGAATTAAATCTACACTTTGGGACAACACAACAGAAATTCGGAGATTAATTTACTTAAGTCGTCATCAACAAAATTAAATTGTAATTATTATAACAACTTATTGAAATAGCACTTGAGAAAATAAGGAAGGAACCGCATTACCCACATAATAGTTTTTCACACAATGCTACAATAAAATAATCGTAAAAAACATTCCCTCCGTTCACGCGTTATTTAATGTTAAAAATCGTTACTCGTTTTAATGACTAAGTATTGACCATAGACATTGAGACGTAAATTTTTTACTGTCGCATGAGTACTTGCGGTTGCCAAGTTTTATAGTTTGCCATTTTTTTTTATTGTGGAATATTAAAATATTTTCTTTTGTCAAAGCGTTTAAAAATAATAACTCTCACATTATAATAAATTTTATTTTATAGCTACGGTTTTTGGTAAAATTTTATTCAGTTATATTTTTAACATTAGATGTTTTTTTTTGTGTACATATTGAAGAACCTAATTGCATTTTTCTGAAGTCCATAACATTTTTAACATCTTGCATTGGAGTAACTGTTATGTTTATCTTATTTTGGTTTAAATAGTAATACTTTCTGATAAAGTATAAATATCAAAATCTTTTGCAGGAAAGTTGATTATCATAGGATAAGACGAACAGTCAAAACAGATTGATATTTAAAACTTGTCACACAGTTTGCGTAATTATTTTTATATGACACGTAAAAAATGTGGAATTATCCCATTTAATTAATAAAGTAATTAAATACCCATTTAATTAAATCACTTCTTAATTTGAATATAAATGAGCAGTTACCTACTTGGTGATCCAAGTCTGCTACGTAAAACATACAAAAATAACTGAAACTCACCATGTTAATTGCCGTCAGCAAAATTAAGTTTATCCAAGGACTTGAATAAATCATACATAAAATTTGAGGTCACCACCACCGTTCATTTGAAAATGTTTATATATGGAACGATTTTATGCAACTCTCCGACATTATTAACACTTAAAAATTAAATATGTAACTGATCGTTATAACTGTTAAAAACTGGACATCACTAGAGTTAAAATATTTTAATTCGTGCATTTGTATTCCATTTTTTAAATTTTGAGCGCGCGCTTTATTTGACAGGTCGTAGACAACGCGCCTAATTTTTTTTTCAAGACTAGCGCATTGCACGGCGGTTGGAAGTATACTGAAGTGTAGTTTTGCTCGATTCGATAAAGAGGTTTGATGTGTTGAACTGTCGGAATGCCATGGTTGCTCATCACGTCGTCTAGATAAAACTAATTCCAATACGGAGAATATCGGCTAGCTTTTAAAATATGCATGAGAACTTACGGAATAGGAGCGGTAAGAACTTGTTTCAGTTATAAATGGTTCCGTTCACGTTTATTCAACGTGAGAAATTTCGGTTACCTATGCTTGAGCAGTGATTTATACAAATAAATAGATAAACAGGCTTACGGCCAGGATGTTTACGTCTATGTACGCCGACTCCCCAGGAGAAGACATTTTGAATCATCTGTAAGGATTCCCTAGTGGAACTTGAAAAATCTGTGTTACATACTTCTAAAAGGTTTGTTTTACAGGTAGAGGACAAAATCACTTAACAAATCTTTTTAGTGACTCTCTATTACTAGAGAGTTTATAATAAAGTCTTTTCTAGTCACCTCAGGCTTAAAGGGTCGTATAGAAAGTTAATTTTCATTTTCTTGGGTAATCCCAAGTTTACAAAGGATTCCCATGACAATTTTGCAAGCTATGCAGGCGACTCTTTATACATACAACTGAGAATAAAAGAAATGATTAAAATAAATATTCCAGGTATTAAAAGCTCGGTGACAACGGAACATTGAAACATGATTCGAAATATCCGAGATAAAATACTCGTAAAGGTACGTTACTCGCGCGTTTAATACTCGTAACTGTAGTATTGAAAATAAAGGCGAAAGTTTAAAATCAGTTCAAATGCAGATTTTTTATAAAATTAGGAAATATTGTTATTTTTTTTGAACTTTGTTCCTAAACGTGTAAACAGGTGCACAAAAAAATTAAACATTTGTTAAAAGAGGTGGTGACGGAAAATACCTTACGGGAACAGTTGTACAAATACATCGATTGTATTAACATACAGTTATGTACACAATTTTGTAATTTGTACCAAACACCTGTTCTTGTTATTGTTTGGCTTTTGGCCGATATAATCAAGGTATCTTTTAGCTATTGAACTAGCAAGGAATTTCAAAATATCTTATGTAATGTCTATTTCGAAATTAAGGATATCGTGGCGAAAGGTAAGGAGTGATGAGCGTGTATGAAACGAAAGAAGAATTCAAATTCCAAATTCAAATTCAAGATAAACAGATGATAGAGAAATTAACTGAGGAATTTTCATTTCATTGTCTATTCATAACGTTGTGAAAGTATGTGTCAGTGCCTACTTAAAAAAAAACTACTAATTGCTTACTGGGCAATAAAATCTGACTAGTTACGTATTCCAGCTGACGCGACGACGTGCAGCCATCAATAACTCGTTTTACTAATTGGACATTATTTACTTAATCACTTGTTTTTCGGAAGATACATTAACTAATATTTTACAAGTCTTTGATTTTTTACGGAAACTATTAGTAGGTAAACCAGTATATATTCTTTTTGATCAATGCGTCCTATTATTCTCTGTATGACATAGAAATTGTTTGAGCGATCAATGATTAAATATTTAGTGCCGTGTGGTTCCCGGCACCAATACAAAAAAGAAAAAGGTAAAAGGCGACTAAGGTATAGGCTTACAAACTTGGGATTCTTTTCTAGGCGATGGGCTAGCAACCTGTCACTATTTGAATCTCAATTAAGCCAAATAGCTGAACGTGGCTATTCAGTCTTTTCAAGACTGTTGGCTCTGTCTACCCCGCAAGGGATATAGACGTGACCATATGAATGTATGTATGATTAAGTAACTGCAGCTAAATCTTCTTTAACCTTCTTCTTCTTCTTTCTTTTTTACCAATGCTGATCTTTAACAATCAAACCACATTGCGGTAACACTTTGACAGCCCTCGCAGCATGTCTCGCGATGTTATGACGTGTCATAAATGCTAACCAACCATAGTTATGTTATGTGCGCGATAAAAACGGCATCGCGCGTTATATACCGCTAAGGCTGGTTTAGAAAATGTTGAAACTTCATGGTTTTGTTTTTCATAACGAACACCCTGCCCGTAGTGTATTTAGTCAAGTGGATTCAAAATAAGAGCTACTGCTCATTCTCTTCTAAAATCAGGTGTGTCATGTATATAATAATAAATAATAATTTGATTGTTTTTTTTATTTGAATACTTTTTATAGTTTCTCTGAGGTCCACCAAGCACCGCTCGGTCGCTCAGGCACTACAACTGTAATCATACAGCTGTAGCACCTGGGCGACCGAGCGTCACCCAGGTACTACAACTGTAATCAAACAATTGTAGCACCTGGGCGACCGAGCGTCACCCAGGTACTACAATTGTAATCATACAATTGTAGCACCTGGACGACCGAGCGTCACCCAAGTACTACAACTGTAATCATACAGCTGTACCACCTGGGCGACCGAGCGTCACCCATGTACTACAACTGTAATCATACAATTGTAGCACCTGGGCGACCGAGCGTCGTTCTTACCGCGAGCAGAGTGGGCAGGGCGCTTGCCATGCGCATAGTCGCAGCGCGGCGGTGTAGCGGGCGCCGCTATGTGACAGAGGCGGCGGACGGACGGGCGCGCGCGGGCCGCATCCCCCCGCCCTCCGGACCTCTACCACCTTTGCCGACTCATCGTACACCTGGGAACAAAAAAATGAAAATGTTAATAACTGCAAATATTCAAAAATAATGAAAAAGTTGAAGTTTTTCCGGGATTTCATTTAAACATGATACATTTAATTTTGAGGGAAATGGCTTACAGCAGCGCGAGCTATATATTTGATACTCGTACTGGAAGCTCGCATTGCTCTGGTTCTGTTACGTATGTTTGTCCGCGATTATCTCGCGTTTCGCTGAACCGATTTAGTTGCGGTTTTCAGAAAAGTGTTAATTACACTTAGGAGTAAATATATTATAAAAAAAAGCAGGATATCCATCGATTTATCCAGCGGTTATCTTATTACAAAAGTTATACTTTTTTAACGTGTTATCAGTTCCACCTTACGTTTTATAATGGCGGTGCAAACTGCATTTGTTTTTCAATATTTTAACCTATCATCATCATTATAACTGCTTACTCATCGTTCTAACCTACTTTTTTCTATACGGAAAAAATTATTAAATCATTACTTTTTCACATTAAAACAAAAAACTATCAATGATATTTGATTATCGAGTTATTTTTCATCTGTAAATGACTACACGAGCCCAGGAAAAGCTGTTAAATAAACCATTAATCTCTAAGAAAATGTTTACAAGAAAAACAAATTTTGTTTGTTGTAAAATAAGCCGTTTGAAGTCGACCCTGGCTTGACCGGGGCAGGCAGATATAGGTCGGTCCATTAGTTCCGCTTTGAACTGTATTTAGTCTAACGTTTATAGGCGGAAGGTGATCAAATTGTTGGGTGATTTGATTAGTTACTGAGTTATTATTGATTCCAAATAACGTTATTTATTCCTTTCGGGTAGACAGACAGCCAAAAGTGTTGAAAAATGTAAGGCCAGGTTCAGCTGACAGATGACTTAATATATACAAAAACATGATCACGTTTATATCCCTTGCGGGTAGACAGAGCTAATAGTCTTGAAAAGACTGGAAAAACCAATTTAAGCCGAATGGCTCGATGATGGAAATGAGATACAAATAGTGACAGCTTGCTAGCCCATCACCTATATGAATAATCCCGAGTTTATAAGCCTATATCTTAGTCGCCTTTTACGACATCCACAGGAAAGCGATCCTATTCTAAGTGGTCCTATTCTAAAATCTTGATTTTTAGACAGAACTTGGGCTCCGAAGCTTTGCTTTGGAAGATGGCAAATGAGAGAGACTAGTCTTATATATGACGGCCTCTGTGGCGCAGCGGTAGTACGCTTGTCTGTGACACCGGAGGTCCCGGGTTCGAACCCCGGCCAGGGCATGATGAGAAAAGAACTTCTTCTGATTGGCCTGGGTCTTGGATGTGTATCTATATAATTATTTATTATAAAATATAGTATCGTTGAGTTAATATCTCGTAACACAAGTCTCGAGCTTACTTCGAGGCTAACTAAATCAGTGTAATTTGTCCCGTATAAATGTATGTATGTATTTACATGACGGCTTCTTTGTAATGCCTCAAAAAAATGTCACCACAATAATGAATAATGATTTTAATGATCTTTCTCATTACGCCAAACGGCATTACCGTTTTTTCCTCGATCGCGTAAACCTATAGGAATGGTAGACGTCACGGTTCGCGTCGTGACGTCACCGAACAAAGTTCGAATGCCTTATCGGTTCTCGTGAAGGTATGTTTAGAGATTATCTGTATCTATGTATATACATACATACATACATATGGTCACGTCTATATCCCATGCGAGGTAGACAGAGCCAACAGTCTTGAAGACTAAATGGCCACGTTCAGCTATTTGGCTTAATGTTAGAATTGAGATTCAAATAGTGACAGGTTGCTAGCCCATCGCCTAAAAGAAGAATCCCAAGTTTATAAGCCTATCCTTAGTCGCCTTTTACGACATCCATGGGAAAGAGATGGAGAGGTCCTATTCTTTTTTGTATTGGTGCCGGGAACCACACGGCACATCTATGTATATGTGTGGCGCTAGTATCGTCCAGTTGCATTGTTTAACCTAATCTAGTAAGTATGTGATGCCGTGCAGTTGCCGGCACTTTAGAATAGAACCACTCTATTTGTTTCCCCGTGGACGTCGTAAAAGACGACTAAGGGGTAGGCTTATAAACTTGAAACTCCACTTGAAACGCAATGGGCTAGCAAACTATTTGAATCTCGATTCCATCATTAAGCCATACAGCTAAACGTGGCCTTTCAGTCTTTTCGAGACTGTTGACTTTGTCTACCCCGCAAGGGATATAGACGTGACTATATATACCTACGTAAGCAGTCCCATTAACATTATCACTCTATGTAAAAAAAAAAAACAGTTGGTCCACTGTTTTCAATGTTATGTACGCAGTATAAATTTGCGATGTAATCAGAATTGTACAATTTCTTACAATTAATTTCCCTTATTGACATCACCGGCGCCGTTCACACCTTCAGCTCGCGTCATTCCCTTATCGCGTCAATATCATTCACATATCAGCCAGTACCTACATTATCTCGGCGCCGTAATATCGATCAACATATTTCCACAATTATTCATTGGCATTGGTAATGATTTTATGCGAAATATTGTTGTGTGTATAATTAGGGTTGATATCATTGCGCTGAAATGAGATATGTTTTATCGGTTTTGACATGAATTGGGATTTATCGTCGATGGTAGGTAAATGATAAAAGACTTTGGTCAAATATTTCATAAGTACATAAATATAGAGCCGTGTGTGTGAACCAATACAAAAAAAAAATAAGACCACTCCATCTTTTTCCCGTGGATGTCAAAAAGGCGACTAAGGGATAGGCTTACAAACTTGGGATTCTTTTTTAGGCGAAGAGCTAGCAACCTGTCACTATTTGAATCTCAATTCTTACCTACCTACAAAAAGCGACGAATTTAGCGCCATCTACCTACAGGTTTTCCACTTATCCCACGGGAACTATAGTATTTACCGGAATGAAATGCACCCTCCTTCTTTAGACTCTTTTAGACGTCATATTCTAAGAAGACTAATTCAGTGGATAACACGTGAAGAGATAACAAACATACATATAGTCACGTCTTTATCCCTTGCGGGGTAGACAGAGTCAACAGTCTTGAAATACTGAAAGGCCACGTTGAGCTCTTGGGCTTAGTGATAGAATTGAGATTTTAATAGTGACAGGTTGCTAGTTAATCGAAATGAGAATCTTAACATAGAAATAAACTTATTTTCGCATTTATAATATTATTGACGATTGATATTTACCTACAGTTAATTTTAATAAGGTATTGAAGATATGCTAGATTACGTGTTTCACAACATAAACCAAGTGTGAACATGTCATAGGGTCTCACTGAATTGTCAAACAAGGTGTCATTAATTAGCGACATAACGACAAATACGAACTTGGGCTTTACATTTTGTAAATGTAAAAGTTTTTTTTTTTTAAATTAAAATAAACCTAGTTTAATATCGACAGATACATAATAAGGCTTTGTATTTCGTGAAATAAAAGTTTTCTGTCGACAGATACGGACTTTAAGTTTAATTTTTAACGTTAAATACATACATACATAAAATCACGCCTCTTTCCCGAAGGGGTAGGCAGAGACTGCCTCTTTCCACTTGCCACGATCTCTGCATACTTCCTTCGCTTCAAACGCTAAACCGATTTAATTAAATTTTAGCTTTTTTATTTAAGTTGTTTTTGTTATGTTCAACATTTCACGATGTCTACTACTTCAATACAAATTTATGATTATTGAAAGTTTAACATCTACTTTTGTCAATACTACATCAATTGCATTTCATGCATGAAGACATGTTAGTACACAAAAACATCATAAATTAAAAAAAAAGTTAGAATATCGCTTACTTAAAAATATATATATTCTTTTAAACATTCGAATTTTAATTTTTTAAGTTTCGAATCGTGATCACGTCGCTTGGTGACAACGGATCATTGTAACATGATTCGAAACGTACGAGATAAAATTAATATAGATACGTTGTTACGTACGCGTTTAATACCTGTAGTATCTATAAATAGCAAAATATGTATAACACGATAAAACAACAAATATTTTTTTCTTTCCCCTGGCTTCCCGGTTAAATTATCACCCTTTGGAGACTGCTCTCCGAAGGGTTATAATTTGACTAAATTTCGCTTCGTGTAAATTCAGGTTTTTACACGAATCGACTTCCGTCCGATCTCCTCAACTTTGCAGAATATCATGACTTATATTTGATCATGGTAAGACTCAATGAATGTACAATGTACATATTCCCTATGAACGGTACATTTTATAGTTGTTTTATAGTAATTGAACACACAAAACAATTTGTTGGCAAAATGATGCCGCGGTAGTAAAATATTGAAACTGGTATTAAAATAAATGAATCGTATTCTTAAACACTGAAAAGATGTCTAAATGGCGAAATTACAACTTGTATGTATGCAAATAATGTTTCTTGCATTAAGTCCGCTAATTATCTTATAGATTTTTATTTTGTGCAATAAAGTCTGAATTATATGAATTAATTAATAATCTGAACATGGCCATTCAGTCAATTCAAGACTGTTGGCTCTGTTTCCCTATAAGGTATATAGACGTGACCATATGTAGGTATGTAAGTTTGA
Source organism: Amyelois transitella (assembly GCF_032362555.1). Taxonomy (NCBI): domain Eukaryota; kingdom Metazoa; phylum Arthropoda; class Insecta; order Lepidoptera; family Pyralidae; genus Amyelois; species Amyelois transitella. The sequence continues at coordinate 1,067,167 of NC_083519.1, read as the reverse complement.
ATTAATAAATAAGTATATATAGTATGCAGTATATGAAATATAAACATAAAGTTTCATAGCATGATTCATGATCAATCATTCATATAATTAAAAATTAAACTAGTAAACGAGTGTGCCTATAAAATTATCCCAATTAATTGAATTTAAATATTGAGATAAATCGTGTGACATTAACATAGCGCACAGGTAATGTGAATCGTTCGCTTCATTTGCCTTAAAATTTATCAAAAGTTCATTAAATTCTGACCCAATTGATAAAAACGAGCTTTTAACTGGACCGGCGGTCAAGAGAACTCACACGAGCCGTACGAGGCTATCTTAGGAAAACAATAATATTCCTCCTGGCTTAAGTCCCGGTTGCATTCTTACCTCTCTGAAGAGGAGCTCGGGGTATGTCTTTGACTATGGATCTTCGATTACCCATCTAGGTTTTTACACGAAGCGACTCCCATCTGACCTCCGCAACCTTTGCAGGTAAACCTAACCCGTATTGGTACCCGAATCCGTGGTTACACATCCAGTTGCCTGAATGTTCAGATTTATGCACGATGTTTTCCCTTACCGTGAGAGGGTCTCACGAAAACTATATAATTGCGCAAGTAATTGGTCGTAATATTTTATACCAAAAGGAGGTTTTAAGTAGGTTTGAAAGCCGGCCTGCACTATGTAACAATACAAGAAACGCTACTAAAGAAGCTGTCTATGGTTTTCCCATACATACGACATAAACACAACGAATTGTCATTGGTTTAGCTTTCATTTCTGGACACTGCAAGACATATCCTACTTGTCAATGTAATCAGTCGTCACTGCGGCGCGGCGGCAGTTTCAATTTGATGTGACTAGTTCGAACAGTTTCTTGTGTTACAACTTCGTGGGGCTTTAAAACTGCTGTGCTTATGACCTGTTTCTGGGGTGCTCGGGCCTTATCCAGGCGAGCGCGGTCTGAAACAGCCTGTGTGAGTTCCCGTTTACAAAAACCATTAGAGTGTGTCGGATATTGCCCAAGCTAACGATACCTCCGCGTTAAATCAGTAATGATTACTATAAATCAATAATTATTTATTTAAAACTGCTGTCCTTTTGATAAATGAAGATAATGTATCAATATTTCTACTCTGTGGAATATCGATATAATGAGACAAGCAGTCGGTCCTAAAAATGTCTAACTTCCGAACTCTTATAACCTTATTCTGGTTGAGTCAGCAGATCAGTTCTGTGCCATAATAGTTTTGCTTTGTCATTTGTTCAATTTGCCATTTATCTAAAATTTCAGGTCAATCGGTTTGCCGAATTGAATATAACACGCAATATGATGATTATAGATAGACATTGGAATAGGTAGAAACTAAGTAAAATCTTATAAAATATATGGAGAGAGAGAGAGAAAGATGCTGAAAAAAGAGAAGATTCTTTTTTATTACTACCATCTCAAACCCACTACAATACCTTCATACTTGACGTGTCTATTTGGCGCCACCGATTTTCCTAGTCAGCTTTTGACGTCAATCAATAATTATAATCAAAAGATAAACAGGTTTCACATAATACGTCTACCAAGAGACTGATTCGCCGTCCAGTAAACTGGAACATTAAAAACCTACATATTAATTGCTACATTTATTTTTACACTATTTTCCATAACCGTAATACGGTAAACATGTTTATTTATTAAGAATATTGCGAAGTAGGAGTGTCTGACAGGATCCTGATTAACGATTGGTCAGAGTTTAATGAATTATTTAATAGACGTCGTAAATTAAGCGCCGCGAATGCTGCGGCCTTGCTGCGGCGGAATTGAAATGTAAAGCTGACATGACTTCCGAAAAGTTATAAAGATTCACATCAGTCAAAAAAAGATATATATATTTTTTTATTTATTATTAAAATTTCATATAAATAAATTAATTGAACAATGTTTTCTTTGGTCCACATTTCTATTCTAAGTTTGAATAGTTGTGAAGTTAACGTTGTTGAAGAAAATGCTGCAGTGCAGTTTGTTACCGCTGCTTCTGCACTGACGCCTTGGAAGCGGCAGTAAATTTAGTTTTAAGTAATTTATTTGACGTCAACCAATGTTGTGAAACCAGAAGATTTGAAAATTATTAAGCGATATGATGTTTCCTATAATGATGAATAAAATTTTTTAATTTGAATTTAGTTTTTATTTTTCAAATTTTGCTGATTAGTGGTCAGAATTAGTATTATAACCTGAGAAGCAAATAACATAGTTAACACATTAAGTCTGGGTCAAAAGCAAATGAGGAAGAAGACAACGGTTAAAAAAATCAACCCACTCTGCTCATACATGCATACATATTACTACTTCTAAATCCCTTGCAGGGTAGACATAGCCTTAGAGGTAGTCTTGTAGAGACTGAAAGGCCACGCTCAGCTCTTTGGCTTGATGATAGAATTGAGATTTAAATAGTGACAGGTAAACTTATATATATTCTTATATATATATATATAATCCCAAGTTTATAAGCCTATTCCTTAGTCGCCTTTTACGATATCCATGGGATATAGACGTGATTTATAAGATTTAAAAAAATTTGCTTAACACATATTTCAATTAAATTTAATTCATAATCCATTCATCATGGCTACTAAAACTTACATATTAATAAATAGACGGTCTAAGAATAAAATGTATGATTTTTAGCAAGATTTTAGTGTAAATGAAGTATGCAGAGATCATGGAAATTGGAAAGAGGTAGTCTCTGCCTGCCCCTCCGGGAAAGAGGCGTGATTTTATGTATGTATGTATGTTTTAGTGTAAATCAATCGCTTCTCGCGAACAGACAGACCGAAGCTTTACTAGCACATCGTCGAATAATCTCGAGATGTAAAAAAAGTATCTTGACAGTTAAAAAGACTAAGTCAAAGTGTTACTTATCAGCTTTTAGCGTTGTAAAGCAATAAATCATTTATTCTATACGCGATGAGACTCAATGAAGGCAGCTTATTTTTATTACACATCAATTAAAATTTGCTATATATCTATATATAGCTTTATGTAAGTAGGTTTTTGTGGATATGTAATTATCATAATGTATGTAGGTATATTAAAGTATATAAGTATATATATGTATGTATATTAAAGCCTTAATATTTACTTACATACATACATACATAAAATCACGCCTCTTTCCCGGAGGGGTAGGCAGAGACTACCTCTTTCCACTTGCCACGATCTCTGCATACTTCTTTCGCTTCGTCCACATTCATAACTCTCTTCATACAAGCTCGGCGGTTTCGGGTACTTTTGACCTGACCCTTTACCAGGACGTTCTTAATTTGATCAAGATACGTTCGTCTAGGTCTTCCCACTCCGACCTTTCCCTCCACACTCTCCTTGTATATCTGCTTAGTCAACCTGCTTTCATTCATCCTCTCCACATGACCGAACCATCTTAACATACCCTTTTCTATTCCTGTAACTACATCTTCTTTCACATCACAACATTCCCTTATCACGCTGTTCCTTATCCTGTCACTCAATTTCACACCCATCATACTCCTTAACGCTCTCATTTCCACTGCATTTATTCTGCTTTCATGCTTCTTTTGCCATACCCAACTTTCACTCCCATACATTAATGTCGGGACCAACACGCCCCTGTGCACAGCCAGTCGAGCCTTTTTGGATAGTTTCTGACTGCTCATAAAGGCATGCAAAGCTCCATTCACCATGTTCCCCGCGTTCACTCTCCTTTCAATATCACTATCATACTTGCCATCTGATGTAAACTTTGATCCTAGATATACAAACTCTTTCACTTGCTCCACTTTTTCTCCTCCAATCAAAATATTACATGCTGTCATTTCTTTCTCCATTTCAAAAACCAGTGTTTTAGTTTTACTTACGTTCACTTTCATTCCTTTCTCTTTTAAAGCTTCATGCATACAGTTTACCATCTCCTGTAACTCCTCCGCTGATGACGCCAGTATAACCTGATCGTCGGCATAGAGCAGACATTTGACGAGTAACTCATTCATCCTTAATCCACTTTTAGACTCTTTCAAATCTGTCAAACAGCTATCCATAAATAGGTTGAACAGCCACGGTGACGCAACACATCCTTGCCTAACGCCTTTCTCAATCTTAAACCACTCAGTGTGCGCTCCGTTTATCCTGACACAAGCACTCGAATCCTCATATAAGGATTTCAGTGCTCGTATTAAGAGACTGCTCACCCCATGCATAGAAAGTGCTGACCACAATTCATTCCTCTCAACTCTGTCATAGGCCTTTTCCAGATCTACGAATGTGCAATAGACTTTTTGACTCTTGGCCAAAAACTTTTCGGCTATGCACCGCAAGGAAAAGACCTGATCAGTACATCCCATTCCCTTTCGAAATCCCGCTTGAGCATCCCATATTTTGTCATCAGTTTCATTCCTGACTCTATTAATCAATACCTTAGCATACAATTTGCCGACGACGCTAAGCAGGCTTATACCACGATAATTTTTGCAGTCCAGCTGTGACCCTTTTCCTTTGTAAAGTGGCACGATAACAGCCTTACACCAATCTTTTGGTACTCGGCCGCTTCTCCAACACAAATTGAAAAGGCAGTACAACTGACTAGCTACTACGCCTTTTCCTGCTTTAAGCATCTCGACCGACACTCTATCACACCCAGCAGCCTTTCCCGCTTTCATACTCTTAAGTGCTTCCACAATTTCGAACATTTCAATTTCGCCTTCCATCTCATTCTCTTTTTCTTCGCTATAGCAGAAATCTTTCTTATTTCCTTCCTTTTTTTCAAATAAACTTTCAAAATAGTCCTTCCATATCTTTAGTACACATTCTTCTCCTTTCACAACGCTACCATCCTGGCATCTGATCCTAGTCAGCTCTCTGGTTATAGTATTTCCTCGGGCTGACCTTACGGATTTCCAGAATACTTTCAGATTTGACTGAAAGTCTTCTGATAGCCTTTTATCAAAATCCTCTTTATACTCTTCTTTCTTTCTAATCACAGCTTTCTTAACCAAATCTTTCATTTTCTTATATTCCTTACGTGCTTCATTCACACCTTCATCTATAACCTCTTGCATTCTTAAGTTAGCTTTTGCTGCTAACAAATCCAGCCATGCTTTCTTCTTTAATCGCACCAGTTCTTGCACATCTTTACTCATCCACGCATTTTTGTGATTTTTTCCTTTCCTTCTTCTACTTACACCACACACTTCAACAGCTACTTTCACAATTCTTTCTTTAAATTCCTTCCATCCATCTTCAATATCGCTCATTTCCTCTAAATCCTCACAAACAAATTCATCCTTCAGTCTATTAATATACTTCTTACCTACATCCATATCTTGCAAATTTTCTACTTTTACTCTTTCCAAAGCGCTGGTTTGCTCCCTTACCCTGTGCCGCCAGCGATTGAAGATACCCCTTATCCGGGATATCACCAGTAAATGGTCCGAGTCAATGCCAGCACCGCGATATGCACGGGTATCCAGCACTTTGTTCTTCAATCTTTCATCTACAATCACAAAGTCTATCATACTTTTTAAAATACCTTCCACTCTTGTGTAGGTGTGGATCTCTTTATGTTGAAACATTGAGTTCGACACAAAAAGATCCCACTCTAGACAAATTTCTAATACACTTCTTCCATTATCATTCACCTTTTCGTCACCAAACGCACCAAGCACCTTTTCATATCCATCACGCTTTACACCCACCCATCCATTAAAATCACCTAACATAATAATCTTCTCATTTGGCTTGGTAACTTTCAATACTTCTCTTACACTATTCCAGAACTCCTCGTTTTCGCTTTTTGCTGATGTTGTACCCCTCGAACCCACATCCCAAGGTGCATAAACACCTAGAACGAAGATCCGAGTGATTCCAACTTTCAGCCTAATCCATAGAAGACGAGGGCTGACACACTCATACTCATTCACGCACTCAGCCATTCGTGCAGAAAGAATTAGACCGACCCCTTGACAGCCTCGGCTGGTACTGGAAATTCCAGACCAATACGCCGTGTAAGGGCCGTGCTGCGTCGCGTCGCATCCTTTCCGCTTCGTTTCATTCACGCACAACACATCCAAACGTCTTTCATCCATCATCTGGCATACTTCCTCAATCTTATCCTTCATTCCTCCTCTTACATTCATCGTCGCAAAGCGGCTTTCAGCAGACCGCATACCGCTCCCGCCGGGAACGAGACGTGATGGGGTGCGGACACCATCGCCGCCATTTATATGCTTTTTAAGGTTCATAATGCGATTCCCACGAGACGCTAGGGAAAAATTTTGTCCGCCCCAGCAGAGCCCCGCATGCCAGGGTAAGGCTAGCCATTACCTGGGGGTCGCCCAACCCCATGGCGGAAGTGGCACGCTCGAGACTAGGCTCGCCCCTAGCCATGCATCCATCGGCGCGGCAGACCTTAGATTGGCAGGGATTTACATTAAAGAGGAATCCCAAGTCTATCCCTTAGTCGGCTCTTACGACATCCGTGGGAAAGAGATGGAGTGGTCCTATTCTTTTGTAATGGTGCCGGGAACCACACGGCTTATATATTTACTTATAGTACAAAATTTGAATTACTTTTAAGTATTGGTGCCGTGTGGTTCCCGGCACCAATACAAAAAGGTATGGGGTTACTCTATCTCTTTCCCATGGATGTCGTAAAAGGCGACTTAGGGATAGGCTTATAAATTTGGGATTCTTTTTAGGCGATAGGCTAGCAACCTAGTGTCACTATTTGAATCTCAATTCATCAGTCTTTCAAGACCGTTGGCTCTGCCTACCCCGCAAGGGATATAGACGTGACTTAATGTAATGTAATGTACAAAATTAAAATCAATCAATCAAGTGGTACGTTAATTATTTTGATGACAAAACGGTAATGTTATTGCGACAGTTTGTAGAGATGTGTGTTAGTTTGTTACTCTTTAACGCAAAATCTATTGGACAGATTTTGATGAAATTTAGACAGATTTTTCTACCATGGAATTAATTCAATATAATCGAATTACTATTGACGTGGTTGTTCTCGTTTTGTAAGAACTTGGCGCTTAGAAAGTACATTAAAATTTTAACATACTCCTAATTATTTCGTAACATTGTTTGCTGCGAAATCTCGTACAGCATACGCTTTCCATTTCTCTGACAAGGTACCCGCATGATATACGAGGGCAGAATCCGACTACAAGGCTTGGGAGTGGCCTTGTTCAAAGCCGACATACCCTGTTCATGAGACATTAAAACTGGCCAGTCCAATCCTAAAAGAGCATGTAAGCAGTTAAGTGATAAATTAAAAAAAAGAATCCATTCATGGAATAAGTCTGCCATTGCAAGTGATTTGTTTCTTTTATAACTATGTACCACTAAAGCTAAAACTAGGTACTTATAAAAAAAGAAAGAAAAAAATTAAAGCTGATTACAAACTAAAATCTAATTTACAAATTGCACTATGTACTATTTCTTCTTATTGTGTAAATTTCTATGCAATAAAAATATTACTACAAAAAAAAGAAATTTATATTTCTTTTTATTTTAATTTATCATTAATTTAAAACTCAGTTTACCTACACAAATTTCCCCAAAATTATGCATATTCAAATACAACAACAACACCGACTCTCGAGCGATAAAGAAACGCAGCTTTTAACAAGAGTATTTTTTGCCTCTGTCCAGAAATCGGTAAATAGAGCTTTCAAAAGCTTCCCAAAATGACCTTAAACATCAAAAAATCATTACTTAATCTTATGATTATACTTAACAAGTGAACTATTCAGTCGTTTCTTTTGAGTTAAACGCTACTAATATTATGAACACAAAAGTAACTGTCATATTAAGCCTAAAACAATTTTGACCCTCAGGAAGAATATAATCTTATTTTTATAGCGAAGTCACGGCCAAAAACTAGTATAAAAACAAAGAACGAAACCACTAAGTTCATAATCCATTTTATTGAGGGGTCCTTTATTAATTCGTCAGAACTTAAACAAAAAATTTTGAACTAAACCAAAGCCTTAATTTTGATACATTGGCAGCTCACCACAGAATTATAAACGTCCAGATCGCTCACTACATATCAATTAATTGCGCGGAAATTTTATAATCGCCTCACGCCGCATTATCCGACTCATTGGTCTGTGAAATAGCTACATGGGTGCGATTAAACGCATGCGCATACAATTTAGAGCTCGTTTCATTAGAGTCTAAAATACACGACTAAGGAATATGTGACTAAGTGATGGGCCTATAAACTTGGCATTCTCTTTTAAAGCGATGGGCTAGCAACCTGTCACTATTTGAATCTCAATTCTATCACTAAGCCACACAGCTAAACGTGGCCTATCAGTCGTTTTAAGACTGTTGGCTCTGCCTACCCCGCAAGGGATATAGACGTGACCATATGTATGTATGTTCTATACAGAAGACTGGTAAGAAATAAACAACAATCAGATTATATTTTCAAATTCATTTTATGGCGCAATTAATAGGCTACAATAGTAATTGTATTACCTAATGAAAACAATAACATTTAAATTGAAACTATTCATTATAATTAATTAATTCAATTATGCCGTGTTACAATACTCGCATACCGTAATAATTAACAGACATCTCAGCTTCGTTCAAATTTGTACTCTATTATAGAAACATAAAGATTCAAAATGAAATATTTTTCAAGTACAAAGAGTTGCACCATATATTAAAACGATAGCCAAATCTTAACAAGCTCTCTTATCTCCCATAATATTAAGCAAAATTAGTGTGGCACTAAATACACTTTTATTCAAATTTGACGTAAACTACTCGTATGCAATTATTACTGACATTACATAAGTGTGAATTGCACCACATTCTTAATTAACGGGAGATAAGATTTGGCTATCGATTTAATATATGGTGCAACTCTTTGTAGGTACTTCAAAAATAGATATCGGCTAGTTACTATAATTATATATATAAATTTATTTATACACTTAAGTACCTATTCAATATGAAATAAATCATCAAACCAACATCTACACGTGTTCGCCCACGCGACTTCGTCGTAAAATTAAATGTCCTGAAGACCACACAGGTAACTGCGATATAAAATAAATATTCTATTAAATAGACACTAGCGCCGCTTAAACGGACCTTTATGACTCTTCTTGGCTAATAAATGGTTTAATAAAATGCTCTAATCTTGTGCCGTGCGGTTCCCGGCACCAATACAAAAAAGAATAGGACCATTCCATCTCTTTCCCATGAATGTCGTAAAAGGCGACTAAGGGATAGGCTTAAAAACTTGGGTTTCTTCTTTTAGGCGTTGGGCTAGCAACCTGTCACTATTCGAATCTCAATTCTATCGTTAAGCCAAATAGCTGAACGTGGCCATTCAGTCTTTTCAAGACTGTTGGCTCTGTTTACCCCGCAAGGGATATAGACGTGACCTTATGCATGTATGTATGTATGATAAAATGCTCTAAGGCTATATAGACGATGTACTAGTGGTTGTCCGATCGTAAAAGGCGACTAAGGGGTAGGCTGAGGGTTATACACGTGATTATATGGATGAGTGGATCTTATTATTTAAAGATAATCTGTGTAATCTGAAGAAGTTAGCTAAACATACTTACACATAATCACGGAGTATCATACCCTTGCGGGGTAGACAGGGCCTACAGTCTTGAAATGACCAAAAGGCCACATTCAGCTGTGATGGATATAGGATTCAAATAGTGACAAGTTGCTAGCCTACAAGAAGAAGAAGAATCCCAAGTTTATAAGCATATCCTTGAGTCGCCTTTTACGACATCCATGGGACAGAGATGATATGGACCTATTCTTTCTTATATTAGTGCCGGGAACCACACGGTACAAATAATAAGATACTTAATGATAGGCTTTACAAAGCTGTTAGTCTTAGCGACACCTAGCGCTATAAATGTCTTATTAATCGTTCTAACTCCATTATAGGCTTACCATAAACATTGAAATTGTGGACGCAATTTATCATGGAAATATTACGGTTTGTCAGCGACCTTCGGGTTTAGGCAATTTTAGGTAAGGTTAAGCTTGTTTCGACGTAATTGAGAAAACTCATGGATACTACTATATCCATAACTAGCTGTGCCCGCGACTTCGTCCGCGTGGAATAGTTATTTTGGGCGTCATTGAAGCCCTCAAGGATGAATAATTTTCCCAGATTTTTTTTCATATTCTCCATTATTTCTTAGCTCCTAATAGTTGCGCGTTGCTAATCTTAGGAACTACTGGTTCGAATTGAAAAAATATTTTTGTGTTAAATAGACCATTTATCCAGGAAGGCTTTGGGCTATATGACATCACGCTGCAACTACAAGGAACGAAGAAATAATGGAAAATGTAAAAAAAGGGGGAAATGATTCATCCTTGAGGGCTTCAATGATGTACAAAATAACTATTCCACGCGGACGAAGTCGCGGGCACAGCTAGTATATTATAAACCAGTAAACTAATGATCACTTTATAAGTCGATCCCATAAATATTCAATGTCATAACTCGAGCTTATGCATGCGTAATCAATACATGCATGCATATTGCAGGCGCCATAAGTACAATAGCTATATGACGGTGGCAAATGATTACTGTTAGTATCAACTTGGGACAATTTTGAATGATACATACATACATACATATGGTCACGTCTATATCCTTTGCGGGGTAGACAGAGCAAACAGTCTTAAAACGACTGATAGGCCACGTTCAGCTATTTGGCTTAAGATAGAATTGAGATTCAAATAGTGACAGGTTGCTAGCCCATCGCCTAAAAGAGGAACGTACGTATGTAAATTTTCTTAGATTTCCAAAAGAATTATGAACAAGTTTCGATATATATATAAATGATTTATTGCCTAGAAAATGCGTCTTTTACACAGCAAAACATTTTTAACGTTAATTATAAGTTTAAGTGGTTGTTAGGTCTATTAACGGGTAATTAAATTATCTGGCGACAAGATAAGGACATGGTTCGCCCGATGAGACGCAGTGGTTTACTAACATTATCTATAGTTCACAGACATGGATCTAGCTAGATGCAACCAGAATGCCAAATTTTTTTTTCAGTCGCTTAATTTAGTTTACAGTTTTTTTTTTAAAGAACCTTTAAAATTAAGCTTCAGAATACAGCACGATATTATTTATATTTTTAACTTAGACAAAACCTGCATTAGCGTTTATTTTAAATTGTGTTATTTGCATTTACAAAAGTGATCCGTTCCTGCCCTTGACTTGACACACCATTGGGTGAACCTTGGAAATATATTATCCATACATACATACCTATAGTCACGTCTATATCCCTTGCGGGATAGACAGAGCCCACAGTCCCAAAAATATAAAAATAAAATAATAGAATTGAAATTTCAATAGTGATAGGTTGCTAGCCTGTCGCTTAAAAGTAGAATTCCGAGTTTATAAGCCTACCCCTTAGTCACCTTTTACGACATCCAAGGGGAAACAGATGGAGTGATCCTATTCTTTTTTCTATTGGTGCCGGAAAACACCAGACACGTATTATCCATTGGACGTCAATATAGCGAAGTATCATAAACTAACGGGATCTAGCGCGTTCTATGTCTGTGGTGTATTTCACCGACCTATCTATAGATAGTGATTGACGGTGACAAGACAGGCGCCGCCGTGGAATTTGCAAAGGGAATTTGTAGTTAAATGCAATGTTTCAGACTAGTTTTTGACAAGGCTGCTGTCAATTACCTACTGGTCTTATAACAAATTAAATTAAATATTTATCACTTCCTTACAATGTAACCTGTGTCCTGTTCAAAACATTCAGTAAACAAGAAATAGTTCTGAATCATGTAAGGGTAATTTTCGTACATACAATGTAGTTTCGCTTTCTTATGAAAGGATATTATCTTTTTTAATTAATTTTACCTAAGTATTTATAATCTCTATCTCGTCATAAATCCATACAGCTGAACGAAGCCTTTAATTGTTTTCGAGACTGTTGGCTCTGTCTACCCCGCAAGCCATATAGTCGTGACTATATGTATGTATACCTACTTATATAATGCATTGCCAAAAATAATAGATCTTACAACTTCTTAGAGGGAGCTTTAAAGTTGTCATCTGAGAATGCGCTTGGGCAAAAAACACAAAAAGAGATTGGAAAATATTGTGCCATATTACACCATGCAGCATATTAGAGCCTCAAAAGCAATTAGCAGTCACCAAAGAAATTTTTAAAATATATTCCGTGTAAGTACACTGTAATTACGATTCAGTGTTAACGTGTTAAAATCGGCCGTCAAACTGCCGCTCATGTCAAGCGAAAGTGTGCGAAATTTGAATGTTTACTACCTCCGCAAACGATCGGGACGCTTGCGCAGAAATGTGATTGAAATTTTTTTTTTAAGAACAAGATAGATAGATGAATAAAACTCTTTATTGCACCATAAGAGTACAACATACAAAAACGAGTTGAAAATCAAATGTTTTTTTCTTGAATATTTAAATATGTAATGAACAAATAACATAGATTGAGTAGCATTTAGCCTCAAAGTAAGTTCGAGACTTGTGTCATGAGATACTAACTCAAGGATACTATATTGTATTATAGTTAGCAGTCGTCCGCCACGAACTTATACCTCGCTATCACTTTAAATTTTGATGAAATTGTGAATATCTCAAAATTTGCTAAAACAATTTTTATGACCTACAAAATTAAGATTTCTATTGACATAACCTTAGTTAATTTAGAATTTCATTCAAATCAAACCAACGGTTCCAAAGTTATCGTATTACATACATACAAAATATAATTATCGGCCTCAAGTTGGTATTTTTGGTAGATAAATATATTGAACGAATCTTGATCAATTTCTGGTAAAAGATCAAGAATATGAAGAAGAAGTACATACATATAATCACGTCTATATCCCTCGCGGGGTAGATAGAACCAACAGTCTGGGAAAGACTGATAGGCCACGTTCAGCAATTTGGATTTAAGACAGAATTGAGATTTAAATAGTGACAGGTTGCTAGCCCATCGCCTAAAAGAAGAATCCCAAGTTTATAAGCCTACCCCTTAGTCGCCTTTTACGACATCCATAGGAAAGAGATGGAGTGGTCCTATTCTTTTTTCTATTGGTGCAGGGAACTACACGGCACAATGAAGAAGAAAAATTAAAAAAAAAAACCGTATATAGGAATCGTGTCAAGTATGTATAAATTTTGTACACACCAGTACCTTTGCAAGACACAGGGATGCCGCCATTGAAAAACCATAAAGTTTTAACAAGTATGGCGGGTTGTTTTAAATGATTTCATATTGTGAAATGCCGCCTCGTGGTAACCGTTAACCCTGTTCGAGGTAAATAATGACGGTTTCAAAAGACGGTTCTAAATTAAATATTATTTTTCTTACCTTTGTACTTGATTTTAAACCTTTTTTTTTCTATTTTCGCGTTACATTCTACGAATTGTTTAAAATAATAGAACCACTCCGTTTCGTTCCCATGGATATCGTAAAAGGCGACTAAGGGATATGCTTATATACTTGGGATTCTTCTTTTAGACGTTGGTCTAGCAATCTGTCACTATTTAAATTCCAATTCTATCATTAAACCAAACAGCAACCAAACAGCTGAACGTGGCATATCAGTCTGCTCAAGACTGTTGGCTCTGTCTACCCCGCAGGGGATATAGACGTGATTATATTCCTTTTAAAAAGTGCCTTTTAATGAGCAGACATGTCTTGTCTTCAGTACCGCAGAAGTCATAAAGGCGAAGACAACAATAAAATAAAAACCACTCATTTTACTAATAAACCACAGTATGATCTCTGAATGATAGTGGCAACACAGGTTTTAAACCTTTTGTGACATTTCACGTATTCTTAAAGTCTTCGTTTCACATGTATATAAAGATCCAAGAAAACAACATTTTTAATAACAAAAGGATACTTATTTACCTACAAAGTTCCTTATGAGCGTAAGTGAACGCACTGCAATATCTCTTCTCCATAGATGTGAGAACAATGATGATGATTTCTTCAGAGATGTGAGAATGACTATAAAATATTTCATATACATATGTGAAGCAAAAAATTGTATACGTCGATGTAACAGGTGCGTTGTGGTTACCGTTCATCAATATTAAAAAGAATAGGACCACTCTATCTTTTCCGCATGGATGTCGTAAAAGGCGACTAAGTGATAGGCTTTTGAACTTGGGATTCTTCTTTTAGGCGATGGGCTAGCAACCTGTCACTATTTGAATCTCAATTCTATCATAAAGCGAAACAGCTTAACGTGGCCAATCAGTCTTTTCAAGACTGTTTGCTCTGTCTACCCCGCAAGTGTCTCACTAGGTTATAGAATTAAGATTCAAACAGTGTCTTCCCCGCAAGGGATATAGACGTGTCATATACATAAATGTTTGTATGTAAAGAACTCAAAATTGAGAAGCTCTTCATTTATTCAACCACCATTGAAAATAGATTGAATCGTTAAACGCGAGGTTAACAAAACGCATTGCACCAGTCAGTTGTCATAAAAATATCTTTTTTTGTTCTTGTTCATTTGCAATAACATTCAAAATGGCGTCGGCTAGCTCTAATAATACAGTGTTTGCGGTACCGCAGCAGCTAAATACCTATAATTAAATACGGCTTTTTATTTTCTGAGCCGAGCCGGGTAACGATTTAAGTTGAGCAACGTTATTCGTTTGTCGCAACGATTTTTTTAACGCTACTTTTTTTTGGTCTCTTCTTCATCCTGACTATAGTCCCAATTACTTTTTCACTACTCTGGAGGGAGAGAAGTCCGGGCCTGCTTTTGGCCATGGATCCTGGATTAGGTGAGTCAGGTTTTTACACGAAGCGACTCCCATCTGAACGCAACCTTTGCACGGGGAATCCCAATGTGTTCATGATTACACTCTCAGTTGCCTGAATGTGCAGGTTTCCTCACGATATTTTCCTTCACCGTAAAAAAACATTAAAGAAATGTATGTGTGTGTAGTGTAGGTACACTGGTAAATCAATCACAGAATTCCAACCTAGGACCACTCAATCTCTTTCCCATACATGTCGTAAAAGGCGACTAACGGTTAGGCTTATAAACTTGGGATTCTTGTTTAAGGCGATGGGCTAGCAACCTGTTACTATTTGAATCTCAATTCTATCATAAAGCGAAACAGCTTAACGTGGCCGATCAGTCTTTCCAAGACTGTTGGCTCTGTCTACCCCGCAAGTGATAAAGACGTGACTATATGTATGTATGAATTACAACCTAACACAGCACTCTCCCGGAAACGTTTAAGCTTGGGTTTTATTACACAGCATAGCTTTATAACCCTGTAAATTAGAATGGACAGTTTGACCCCAGAACGTGCAAAAACGTTTTATTGTCATGGAATAGTACCTTAATATTTGTATTGAATTCAATATGATTGAACTTTAAAAGGTTAAGTGATATTTTGCATTGATACTTGTTATAAAGTTCCTCTATTTTCTCTGTCTGTATGTATGTGCTAATTTTGGAAACTTGATTTTGACCCTATTTGAAATGTTGGTAGGAGGGTTTTCTGAGGAAGGTATATACTCGTATCTATTAATGCTACTCGTGAGTAGCCGGGGTTGTTCGCTTATTGTTTTGATTGTAATATCTTTGACGGCCTCTGTAGCGCAGCGGTAGTACGCTTACGTCTGTGACACCGAAGGTCCCGGGTTCGAATCCCGGCCAGGGCATGATGAGAAAAGAACTTTTTCTGATTGGCCTGGGTCTTGGATGTTTATCTATATAAGTATTTATTATGAAATATAGTATCGTTGAGTTAGTATCTCGTAACACAAGTCTCGAACTTATTTCGAGGCTAACTCAATCTGTGTAATTTGTCCCGTATATATTTATTTATTTATTTTATTTATCTTTAAATATTCCTCATTTAGATTTAGAATGCAAACTGCACAGCTTCTGATCTGCTATCGGTGTGCTCAGGCCTTTATTAACAGCCCTCTAAATTTAAAAACACAGATAATATTTCCAAAGACTATTATGAAGTTAAGACCGATTAAAAACATATAAAAATGGGTGCATGCGGCCAGTAATAAAACGTTTTTTTTTTGCGGCGCGGCACCCAGCGAATTAGCCAATAAAAGAGTTAATTGAGACATCCAGTCGGAGCGATCGTAATCCGCGTATCTTGATCGAAAATGTAATGTCGGTGAGAAAAATGTTATACATATTGCACTTTAGAATACCTACATAGCATTTGTTTTTATTTTATGTACATATTAAAATGTGAAGCACTTTAGAATAGAAACACTACATATATTTCCCATGGATGAAAAGGCGACTAAAGCAATGGCTAATAATCTTGGGATTATTCTTAAAAGCAATGATTGATTTTTAAATCTCAATGCTAACATTAAGTTTTACAGCTGAACGTGGTCTGTTAGTCATTCAAGTTTGCTGGCTCTATCTACCCCGCAAGGGATTGAGACGTGGTTATATGGATGGATGGATTATTTTTGTAGGCGATGGGTTAGCAACCTGTCACTATTTATTTGAATCTCAATTCATAAAGCCATACAGCTGAACGTGGCTTTTCGTGATACGTCATTATATGTATGTATGTATTAAAAAAATTACATTCCCGGACCTCATAACCTTAATTAATACGGTTTCCAAGCTTAAGCAGCGTGCTCGTGAGAATTTCCAGAAAAAAAGTAACTTATATGAGGTTTTCATGAAGATCGCTCGAGGGGTTTAAACCCTAACCTAAACCCCTTGAATACGAAAGTCTTTATTATTGATGGTCTGTTGACCATCAATAATAAAGACTTTCGTATTAAAAATATTCATTAGCTATAGGTACATTCTTATAAACATTGATTACAAAGCCACAAATAGTCTTAAAGATTAATAAATAATTCATACAAAAAAGGAAGCACTTTTGCGTGCCATATTACTTATGTGCATTCATCTGTGCAGCCATATAGCCACACCCCGATGTTTATCAGAGGCAGAACTGATTACATCCAGGTACAGTACAGGTGGTAATGTGTTAAGTGTAAAATTTCCAATAAGAAACGTGTGACCGCATGTTGAAATGTGGTCTCTGCCTACCCCACCGGCGCGATTTATGTATGTGCGTATGAAGAAACGTGTTCCGTGTGGTTCACGGCACTCAAGAGTAGGACCACTTTTTCATGGATGTCGTAAAAGGCGACCAAGGGCTAATAAACTTGAGATTCTTATCGCAGAGGTGATGGGCTAGCAACCTGTCACTATTTGAATTTCAATTTCATCATTAATAGGTAAGCCAAACAGCTGAACGTGGCCTTACAGCATTTTCAAGACTGTTGGCTCTGTCTACCCCGCGAAGGATATAGATGTGATTATATGTATGTATGTAAAAAAAGTAAAATTAAATACTCATCCATACTTACTACTACGGCCAATCTGCCTTGATTGTCCGCCTCTGATAAATTCAAATTCAAAATTTTAATTCATTATTATAGGATTGTCATATCTTATGGTTTCACAACATTGGTTGTCACATAAATTACTTAAAACTAAGTTAACTCCCCCTTCCAAAGCGTCAGTGCAGAAGAAGCGGTAACAGCCTTCACTGCAGCATTTCCTTCAACACCGTCAACTTAACTACCCAAACTTAGAATA
The DNA here is from genome assembly GCF_032362555.1 of Amyelois transitella. Taxonomy (NCBI): domain Eukaryota; kingdom Metazoa; phylum Arthropoda; class Insecta; order Lepidoptera; family Pyralidae; genus Amyelois; species Amyelois transitella. Next base: position 1,049,505 of record NC_083519.1, on the reverse strand, counting down.
GAAATGTGGACGAGAGAATACAATGTTCGGATTAATTTATTTCCTATATTTAATGTGCTCGACAGTACCATACCTCCAAGTATTGGTCCTGACAGGTCGATACGTGCGTATAGGCGCCATTATTTATACTGTCAAACTGGACTTAATATACGGAAAATAATATTGTCCATATCGAAGATTAACTGCCATTTAATTTTGTGGCGAATTGCCTTTGTCCGGAACTCTGCGTATTTTCTTTGCGTAAGATTAAAAGCGCATGTGTAGAAGAAGCGGCAGAACAAACTACACTGCAGCATTTTCACCGGACGTCAATTTACAAATATAGATCTCTTTAATCTAAATCGTGGACAAATGCACACTGTCTACATTAAAAAAAATCCCATGGATATCTTAAAAGGCAACTAAGGGATATGCTTGTAAACTTGTGATTCTTCTTCTAGACGATGGACTAGCAACCTGTCACTATTTGAATCTCAATTCTATCATTATCGCCTTAAAGAAGAATATAGAATGAAGATAAAAATAAATAATATTCATACATTTCGTAGCAAGAAGACAGATGTAGTTACTGCCTGTCCCTCCGGGAAAGTATCGAGATGCGTGTTTGTATGTATGTAAAGAAAAGCAGAGTTTATGAGGTTTCGTGACCAGACCAATCAAATTTCAAGGCCTGGGTTACAATTACAAAAAGCGCACTCGACTCGATTACTTACACTAACATAAATTAAAGAGGACACAAAACTAGCCCAACTGTACTTGAAATTTCTTGAATTAAATTTAAATATTCATTCATTAATTTGTTAAATTGATATACCGTTGTAAATGGTATCAAATTATTATATTATACCTAATAATATATTTGGTTAATAGAAAGAAGATGTAGTTACAGGAATAGAAAAGGGTATGTTAAGATGGTTCGGTCATGTGGAGAGGATGAATAAAAGCAGGTTGACTAAGCAGATATACAAGGAGAGTGTGGAGGGAAAGGTCGGAGTTGGAAGACCTAGACGAACGTATCTTGATCAAATTAAGGACGTCCTGGTAAAGGGTCAGGTCAGAAGTACCTGAAACCGCCGAGCCTGCATGAAGAGAGTTATGAATGTGGATGAAGCGAAGGAAGTATGCAGAGATCGTGGCAAGTGGAAAGAGGTAGTCTCTGCCTACCCCTCCGGGAAAGAGGCGTGATTTTATGTATGTATGTATGTTAATACAATTATAGATTGAATACGCTTTCTCTTTCATCTCTGCGGTGGCACAGAAGTGTTTTGGGGCCCGGGGTCTACCTTCTGACTTTGCTCTCTCCACTTGGTCGTGTTTTCAGCGTCCTCGGATTTCAGTCCATTACCATATTTTGCGACGTCCAGCCATGATCTTTTTTCCCCTTCTACCTGGGCCCGGCGTCAGCGGCATGGCTAGACTTAATAAGAGGTTCTAAGATTAAATAATAAGTTGTGTTGACGCAAATAAGCGTTAGATAAAAAGCCGTGACTTTTTGTATGTATAATCGCAAGACAGTCCAAAACGAATCCAATAAAAATAAATGCCGTACAAACACATCACAATAAGAGCTGGTTTTAGCGAATCGATAAAACGTCACTAGTATCGATTCGCGCCCACATCGAATCACTTAGCCGAAGTATCGCAGACGATTTCTTTCACTATCGACGTTGGTGTTCGAGCGATGAGATTTACTGCTGGTAAAATTATTTGCGTCAATATTAGGGCGAGTATTCACTTGAGCAATTCGGCTTGAAAAAGTTTTGACTGTTAGGCGATACGATTTACTGCCGTAAAATTATCTGTGTCAATATTCAAATTCATTAATTATGGGACACTTCAACATTACTTAATAATTGTCATATCTTTTGGTTTCACAAAATTGGTTGACGTCAAATAAATTACTTGATTAAGTTTACTGCCGGTTCTAAAGCGTCAGTGATGAAGAAGCGGTAACAAACTGCACTACAGCATTATCTTCAACAACGTCAACTTTATAATTAACCAAACTTATAATAGAAATGTGGACGAAGGAATATATTTTTGTGATATGTGACTTATAAGAAATTTAAGAAATAAAAAAAAAAAATTATGGCACATTTTCATTTGTGAAATTCGCTTGCGGCTTGAAAATGTCATTTTTATGATAAATCCCGCCTCTTTCACCGAGAGGTAAGGAGAAACTATATCTTCCTGCTGCATACTTCGTTTTATCAACATACTAAATCTATTCATGTGTGTTGGCATAGTGTTCTTTTGTCTACTCTGAATCAAAAGTACCCTTTATTTTATCAATTAAAAAATGTAGGATATTTTGTTTATTTTTAGGAATAATCGTTTAGTTTACTCTTATGACTCTATGGGAGGTAATTTGTTTTTATTTTAATATTTTTTTGGTTATTTGTTTTTTATTTGATTAATATTTATATTTAATTTATTTAAATATATGTCTTGTTTGTCAATATTTGTATAAAAATGCCGACAGTCAGCACAAGGTTTTATGAGAAAGCTTACCTTAGTACCTACAGTAGATATTAAACTAGGAAGCTCTCCAAACATCAAGGTTGAACTAATTTATTATATGGTTTAGATAAATTTAATCGAGATGGTGAATCCGATTGATTTGTAGGTGCCATAAAAATATTATGTGAGACACGAAAACAATGATGAATCTGGTTGCTATGTAAGTTTAAGAAAAATGAACGAAAATAATAATGTTGCCAGGTTTTTAAACAAAAACGCTAAATATTTCGATTTGTTTGACTGTAAAGGTAAAGGTTAGAGTATATTTAGACCAACTAATAAAGTGCCGTGTGGTTTCTGACGCTTCAGAAATGGACCACTCTCTTTCATTCGCATGAATGTCGAAAAAAGCGATTAAGGGAAAGGTTAATAAACTTGGGATTCTTCTTTTGGGCGATGGGCTAGTCACCTACCAACATTTGAATCTGAATTCCATCATTAAGCCATACAGTTGAAAGTGGCCTTCGAATATTTTAAAGACTGTATTTAATGAAGGCGAAAAAGTAAAAATTCATTAGTTATTACAGTGATAACTTAATTAGTTGCTTTAGACAATTGCAAAGTTGTACAACTGTGACAAGCAACTATGGAAACATTTTTTTCTTTTTTTTTATTCGTAGGGGTAATCTTTTTACTGACTACCCCCCCGGGTTTTCACCCGGAAGAGACTAGGATTCCTGTCACCTAATGTATCAGCCTACCCACTAAAACGCCTCCGTGCGCCCTTCTTGCCATTTTGAAACATTTACACGGTCGGTCAGTTTTTCTTTTAAAACGACAAAAATCGGTAAAACAGAAGAAAAAAAAACGGATAAAAATTAAACATAGTGTCTACTCGCAAAGCAATAAATCTTTACGATTAACCTACTAGATAATTTGACGGCGGTAAAGGCATCAATCTAACGACACCTACACTGCACCTAGCTGAGTGAAATTACAGTGTTTAATCAATGTTCCGATCGTACATAATAGCCGTCGTTGAACCATTTAGTATCATGTTTATTTATAAGATTTTACTGCGAAAATATAGCGAGTTAGGTAGATACATAATTTCGAGTTACATGTTGATTGAAAGCGAAGGAAAAACCATAGAGAAACAATTGTTTCTATTTCCATTGGGATTCTAAACTCAATAGAATAGAATAGATTTATTTTCAAAATCGGATACCTACAAGGTATCACTTATTGACGTCGCATCACTTGAATCTAATTATAACTACTATCGCTTCCGAAGCGCATGTGTAGAAGCGCAATGTGTAGACTATTGGCTCTGCCTACCCCGCACGAGATATAGACGTGACCATATGTACTGTCAGTACCGCTACATTATCATTGATCCTGTAATTTGTCGTCATCAATTTGCTCCAATCGAAGACGACCTTAGCAGTGACAGTGGAGAAATGCGCATTTGTGCCAACGACCGATTTGACTTCATCAAACTGAATGAGACCAATAAATCTAGATTCAGCAGGAGCATTAAAATGTCCTAAGTCACTTATGAGTTGCTTATTAGTGGAGACGCTGTTAAGATAAAAATAAATGAAAAGAATATAGAAATCGAAATAGCTGAACGTGGCCATTCAGTCTTTTTAAGACTGTTGGCTCTGTCTACCCCGCCAGGGATATAGACGTGACCATATGTATGTATGTAATATAGAAAGTAGTCCTAATGATAAAAAAGTTGAAACAGTTCGACCCGATAATCACACAGATTTAAATCATTACCAGTAAAGGTGAGAGAAAACTTGCGAATTCAGACAACTGGATGAACCCCGGTAATAAACATCCAATTTGGGTTAAGTTACCCCCTGCAAACGTTGCGGAGGTCAGACAGGAGTCGCTTCGTGTAAAAACCTAACTCATCCATCCATCCTGGAAGATCGAAACATACTGAAGTGGAGGGCGCGACTGAGACTAACGACATGACCAGAAAAGGAATAAGATTTAAGCTCTAATTAATGAAACGGCCCTTAAAAAAATGATTTCATATGGATGCTAAATAAAAGTGCCTTTTTTGACGTATGTTCTTGACAAAGACATAAACAAAGGTTACTTGATGTTACTTTATTTCTTAACATAATTTGTCAACAGCACAAATATTTGGAAATTTGTTTTTAATGTAGACAATTTAAAGACTCTTAAACACTTATCAATAAAAACTATTTACATGACAAAGGAAATAAGGTCAAGGTATGCTATGCCCAAAAAAATCGCGACGTCATTTGCATCAGTTAAAAGGCACCAGTAGTTATATAATATGGGTTTTATATACTTTACTTATCTGGGTTTGTGCTGCTTTGTAGTATTTATGCTATAATATAGCATAAATACTATGTAGAAACTATCAAATTTATCGATCACTTCGGATTCAATACAATATTATTACTAAATTCAATGCACTTACGAAAAGACGTAATAATATATTTTAGTCTGTGTATGGAGTCAATTCGGTCCCAATTTCCTTTGATTCGTATTAATATATTGCTGTATCAAATAAATTTTGAATCTTAGTACGACATGTACATAATTTCCAGCATGTAAGATCAGTTTTGATATATTTACGGACTATTTTAGGTAAATTGTAAATGATTCGGTCGGTACGATTGTAAATCATCTATGTTATGTCCACAGCGCGGCGTGTTTGTTCTGTCTGACATTGACTTTATATCAAAAGTCTTGTAAATTTTTTTGACATAATGGTAAATGAAATTACTCAAAAGCAGTGTTCGAACAATTATTAGATTTAAATTTAAAAGAATATAGACCTTAAAAGTCTAGACGTTAAGACAGCGAAGATGTCCATTGATATTTAAGAAACAAATGATCATCCAAGAAATGTTGGCGCTAAAAAAAAACAATGAAACTCCGACTCCCTTCAGCCCACCACTTAAAGTGACAAATGACAGTTCTCGCCACATTAATTTGTCATTTCATTTCTTTGTTTCTCGTTCTCATTAAGAGAGACAGCGGCGTTGACATCTCAATTTAAATTTCTAAACGCTTTGTTAGCGGTGCCGCCAAAGGATTTTCACACAAGTGTTGTGAAAATGAACATACTTAAACGTAATCCGAATGTTGTAAGATCATAACTCATACATAACCTATTTAATACCATAACGTTTTACAGAACATTGAGTTTAGTTTTTTTTTTTGTTAAATGTATAACTGTAATGACACATGACGTCATTTAGCGTTTAAACTGGAAAACATTAAAATATTTATAATTTTGAAGATGGCATTATGACACAGAGAAGAATTAATAATTATGTATTCTTATGAATATAACCACTGCTGTCAACAAGCAAAAATCGGAGACAATTGGAGTTAAACAAACAAAATTAACTGCTGGATATAATTTGTTTATGTGTTATGGTAGGTATATGGCGATAAGTCCGCCTTTGTACCATCTCTTTCTGTTTTATGTTGTTTTGTATGTTTTACTCTTATGGTGCAAAAAGAGTTTTATCTATCTATCTATCTATATATTTGAAAGAAGTGGAAATTCCCATTAAAACATAACCAATTGATGCCATCCCGGCCGGGTCGGATAGCGACACAAAAATTGTTATTCTTTCAATGACTTTCATCACCATTATTAATGATATAGATTTATGGTCATCAATACGACACTCTTCTTTGATCAATGACAGAGCAATTGACTGAAAAAGTGGTGTAAATTTATTAACCTAAGAAAAAATATTCATAAATGCTCATAAAAAAAATAGTAAAGGTTTGTTCTGCAAACAGACAGATTTCGATACATTTCGGCACCATTAATTATTTTTTTCTACTAATAATAATTATAAAATCATAAGTATATAGATTAAATATAAAGAAACGACAAATCAGAAGAAAAATATACATTTGCTGATTTCACTGTCAATGATTTCATTGCCATTGCCAATGAATTAGTCAGTAGTAACAACGGTTGAGACTTGATCAGTTAAATTCTTCATGAACTAAATGGAAACAAAGAAAATACTTACCTTATTAATATTCGACTGCTTAGCTCGTCAAGATGCCGTGGCGTTCGACCTGAAACAAACAAATGCATTTTCAGATGTTTTTTCTCACTCCATTTCCATTACAATCTGTATAAGTAGTAAGTATAAGTACGAAAAAAAAATTGAAAAGCAAAAGTAGGTTTCTGATAAGTACACTTGAATACTGAGCATTTAAATTCCTCTGAAACCTACGTTCGCTTTAATAAAATTCAAAATGTTGTCAGGCGAAAACTTTATAATAAATTAACCAGATGTTGATGTTTTGCATTTTTGAAAGGTATTAACTGCAAAACTCAGGCGTTAGTAGTCACTTCAAGTAGGGCTATATCTATTTAATTTACATTATTAAATACTCGGTGATTTGAACTAGCAGCGTAGGTAGATTACGTGTGTTTATCATCAGTTTATGATTTGAAGAGCTTAGAACAAGAATTTAAAGAGTAGCTTATTCTTATGAATCTTCCACAAAACTTTGAAATCAGTTAATTAATAGTTTAATTTCTTTAACATGTAAGATTTTAGTTTTTTCACTTTTGACTTAAATAGCAATACAATAAAATACGAGAATCTATCCACACTGCAATTTAAGCGAAATTCTGACATTATTTTGGGCAACAATAGACAATTTTACATATTGAGAAAGGTAGTCAAGACACGAGCTACACGGTCAGATACAGCTAGTTGACGTAAAAATAGGTATCTAATACAATTTTTAAATTAACTTTACCATGACTAATATTGCAAAAATATATATTAAAAATTATAATCCCATCTCCTGAACTATTCGATTCAGACAAATTTATGACTGCATTACTGCACAACACATTTGCATCAAAGTGTAATTATAACAAATCACGATGTTTGAACTGCATTTGGAGTGCGTATGCGCTAGTACACTTGTGCAGTATTTCGCTTAATCAAATGGTTATTCGCAATATTGTATTCAGTGCTGTTGGAAATAGAAGCATATTTTCTTTAACTGTCTTTTACTTCCGTTATGTAATATCGCATTTGACGGGGTTTTAATGTTGTAGAGATGTGTTGCAATATTTTGACAAGAATAACACCAAAACTAAATTTTGATTCAGAAAAATGATAAATTGAATGAAATTTGTGACTGGAATAAAATACATAGTTAGGTGTGAATGAATTAACTAACTTTAAAGACACTAGTAACAGAAAATAAGAAAACATCATAAAATAGACGAATGAAAATTAATTTTATGAAAAATTTGAGTGGGTTTAACCATAATCTGCCTGATATTTAGCAAGATGACGTCTAAAGTGGTACACTCAAACATAAATAATAAGGTTATCAATTCCAGAATTTAAGGTTTTCACTCTTCAATACCAGTTGCTAGTTGTGCGTTGGATGGGATTTCAACTCCATATGGGCAAATTTGGGTGCAACTCTTGCTCATGCCATGTCGCTTGATGTTGGAATAGTAATGGACGAAACAAATTAAGTAAAAGTCACACAGAGTTGGTAATAGTCAGCATTATCGTCGACATTCAGGACCTAGGTGAATCGGAACAATTTTACTTCTCGGAATCCAGCTCGACACCTGACGAATCCACTGGGCCATGAAAATCGTCTCCAACTTGTATCATATTATTGGATCGGCCTAATCCCATCACTAGCGTTATGAATAATGCGTGGCGCCCCGCTGCGTTGTTTGTAGCACCTGTCAGAGAGCCATTTTAATTTACCAGTTGCAAAACCACGCCTGCTTGGGCATCTGAGAATTTTCCATAACCTTTGGTAGAATTTTAATAGATAGCTTCGATTATCATAGATCTGGAGTATTTTATTGTCATCTTAGACTGAGATGGAAATGGCAAATTAATAAGAACTAGTTACCAAAATTTACCATTCTAAATAAATGTTGATCATAGATTTTGTTTAAAATTACTTTTTTTTATATAAAAAAGTATCAAACTTCTTAGTAAAAATTATCAACATTCTCTCCTAAAGCTTACCGCCTTGAGCGCTCTAAAGTGACCTACACTCTGCTTGTATTAATTTTCCGAAATCATTTTAACACATACAACAGCAAGAATTGATGTTTTATCTCACTAATAATGCGTTCTGAGCTGATACGCATCTGAAGACATTTACATTATTGTGTGGTTTAAAATATTGTTCTGTCATTATATGCAAAATTTACAAATTACTGCAAGATATGCATAATGATCCTAAACTGACTCCCCATTATTCAACGGTATTATTCACTTGATTCCTATCTATTTTTATCTCAATCTTAATGCACATTATAATACGCAATAATTCCAAGATGATTGCGTTATATGCGTTCCATAATCCTGACAAGAACCCAGACAATAAAGTACGTAAGCTGTATTCAAATACAACACCTAAAATAACATTTATCATCTCAGAGATGTGTTACTTCATACAAAATGTTTCTTCATTCGTATTTTGATTCGATCGTCAAATGGACATCTCAATTTCCCTAGTCTCACGCAATTCACTTCTTAAACACCATAAACAAGGATCAAAAGTGGATAGCGATTACACAAAAATCCAATTCAATTACCACGTCTTTTGTGACTTAAAAGCCGCCTTTGTGCCCTCGACCATCGGCCAGTACTCGAATAATCAGACTAAATATTTGAGTTTCAATTTGTTTACTAAAAATATTAAACGGCAGGCGCCCAGTAGTGTTACATTCAACAACCTGAGTTTTATTTTACTTCATAACATGAGAAAATCCGTCAGGACACCGTGGGAACGTCAGGAGTTACGCAAGGGTCAATATTAGGCCAAGCATTCATTGTAGATGCGCCTCTAAGGTAGTTTTTCGGTTGTATCATCAAACAATTTCGGTACCGCCCGTAACTTTTACACCTACGTTTCTTTGGTGTTTAAGTTTGTAATTAGTCTGTCTGTCGCTTGCCGATATATAATAGTAAATAATGCATTGTTGTGGGTCACTTTTATGACTGGAAGCTTGGAATTCGTCATGGGTGGCTTATGGTTGCAGTATGCTTTTTATTTGTTCACTTTCAAGCCACAAATGTTATTGTATTACGTTCACTAGTCAAAGTAATTAGTTTTAAACAGAGTTATGGCTACTAAGGTTGCGAATTTCATTGCAGGCAATTAAAATACCAGAAACATTATTAGTCCTCGTCACGTCCACGAGCAAGCATTAAATAGATGATGCTTTAGTTAATTATTATTAAACTTTAGTTTTATTATAAGTGTTGCCTAAGTTGTGTTAAATAATGAAGGATTTTTATCTAAGAAAATACATTTTGTGAACATCCATATTTGGAGTGAAATCCTTAACATAGTTGATAGATTATGTCAAAACAATATTGCTAAATATTTGAATGCCATACAGCTTTCCTTTCAATATTTTCAAGACTGTTGGCTCGGTCTACCCGGTAAGGAATAAACACGTGATTATTTGTATGTATGTGTTTGAATTTAAACTTAAGAACAAGTCGGCTATTAAAGTTAGTGGCGCCAAGACATTCAGTTCTGGATTTTCTGGTTATAGACTTTCCACTTTCATTAGCTTCATCATTGGTAAACTTATATGCAGTTTATCTTATTGCTTGCTGGTAAGTATCCACTCTTGTTAAATTTTCCCGCAGACTTCAGACTTTCTTCAATCAGAATTTGACACTTGACAATGAAGTTAGGAACTTTGAATAACTAAATGTGAAATTCATAACAACGTTTGCAGTTTAAGAAAACCCAATATCAGTTTAGTAGAAATTAAACATAAGTTTTGAACTTTTACTCATAGATTTTACAACTGAAAGCGAAATGAGGATCATACAACAAGATGTATTAAACATCCAATTGATACGGCTGATCGTAAAGCTAAATTGAATGTTTTCAAACCAGTCAGTTAGATATTATTTATCACTAATGAAAAAGTATTGAACACCACAAGGCAACAACTTTGTAGTTTTTATTAACGACAGTAAAGACGCACGTACAGTGGGCTGTAAAGAAAATCGTTTCATGTTTGCGCCGCGGTGATGTCGGACCTTGCGATTAAATCTACTTACCTCGATGATTTTCTGATCCGTGACCCGAGACTTTGGCCGTGGTGAACATACTAATAGTTTAGTGAAAATCTCAATAAAATAAAAGAACCCCTGTTCGATAATGCTCTTTTAGTGAGAACGGGAATCTTTTTTGGCATACCAATTTTTAAGTCGGAGCATTATATTTGAGGAAATCGCCGTCGAATCAGTGCATAGTGTCATAAAATCTCATAATCTCATATTAGCAAATTCAATTAAATCACATTTGACATCCCAATCCTATCAATAATCCAGAATTATGATCAAAAGTCTTCCCGTGGTCCTCTCCAAAGAATTGAGGATGTAACCGGGAAAGAAGATGCTTTTTTGAGGAAGTAATGTCGTATTTATCAATTTAATATACTTACTCTGAAGCCCGCTGTACATTGAGTTTAACCAGTGAGAACATAGGATTTAATTTTACGATTGATGGTGTTATTACATGAAAGTTAAACGCGTAGAAAATGTAGTTACAGAATATTATCTTTAGTTGGTTTGTTTTCTTATGCAGTTCATAGCAGTCGTAAATCGATTAGCGGATTTTAGAGCATTCCATTTTTATTAGGAACAACAACTAAAGTTACTTTTTAGACCACACTAGACGTCCGCATTTGGGCATTAAGGTCTTCGAAATTTATACAAATTAATGTTAAAGTGTGACGGCCTCTGTGGCGCAGCGGTAGTACGCTTGTCTGTGACACCGGAGGCCCCGGGTTTGAATCCTGGCCAGGGCATGAAGAGAAAAGAACTTTTTCTGATTGGCCCGGGTCTTAGATGTTTTTTTTTTATATAAGTATTTATTTAAAGTGTATTTGTTTGTTGGTTTCAACATTCATCTACTCGACCAAACGTCATGAAATGTTTCAAACACTTTGTAGAACTAAGAAGGAAGAAGAGTAACTTTCATAAACGAGAAAAATAAAACAAGTACCGTGGGATTTTCGTCAAATGACAATATAGGTACGCGATTAGTCAAATGTTTCATAGAAAGAGATGTACCGGGCAAACACAATGCTGTGTGGTTCCCGGCACCAATAGGAAAAAGAATAGGACCACTCCATCTCTTAGGCGACAGTCTAGCAACCTGTCATTATTTGAATCTCAATTCTATCATAAAGCCAAACAGCTGAACGTGGCCTATCAGTATTTTTAAGACTGTTGGCTCTGTCTACCCCATAAGGGATATAGACGTGATTATATGTATGTAAAACGTTTTCTTGACGAACTTTCCAGACGAACATGGAAGTTAATAATTTTATAGATTACTTGAGAAAATAATATTGTCTGAATTTCTTGTGCACGCGCACTCTTAAGCATGTAAACTATTTTAAACACTTCAGATTGACATTTTACAAAACAAGTGCTCGAGATCCAAGTTATGCAGCCGAGTGGCTTACCTGTCAAGACCATGAGAAATGCCCATGTACTTCTTCCCACGGACGTTTCGAGATTTATTACTGTAAATATTATGAATTGTGTAAGTGTATGACGTCAAAAAAAAAACTTAAATTTACAACTCAAGTTTATAAGGATTTCTTCTTTTAGGCGATGGGCTAGCAACCTGTCACCAATTGAATCTCAATTCTATCTTAAAGCCAAACAGCTGAACATGACCTATCAGTCTTTTCAAGACTGTTGGCTCTGTATACCCTGCAAGGGATAAAGACGTGTTTATATGTATGTATGTTACAACTCAAATGCATTATGTAACAGATCAGGGTCTTTCCAAATTTCTGCCCTGCATCAATCATATAAAAATAATAATGTGGCTAGCTCAAATTGTCCGGTATATGGTTATTTATTTCTAGCTTTCGCCATCAATTCAGCGCTCATTAAAGTACAAACCACCATTTTCCTGGTCCCTTAGGAATACCAAACAAGGAGCCCAGTTCTTTCCTGAGACTGGTTTCAGTATGAAGAGGTGACGAATATTTGTTTTTATTTTATATAGGTATATAAATCTATACTAATATTATAAAGCTGAAGAGTTTGTTTCTTGGAATGCGCTTATCTCAGAAAGTACTGGTTCAAATTGAAAAATTCTTTTTGCGTTGAATAGACCATTTATCGAGGAAGGCCTTAGGCTATTTATCATCACGCTGCAACTATTAGGACCAAAGAAGTAATGGAAAATGTGAAAAAAAAACCTGGAAAATTATTATTCCTTGAGGGCTACAACGATGCCTTAAATTACTATTCCACGCGGACGAAGTCGCGGGCACAGCTAGTTATAAATATAAGATTGTTTTCCCAATCACAACGAATTTTAATATAGATGTACTAACATAGTTTGTAAGACTCTCTCTGTTACTAACACTGTATAGGTTTTTAAACTTTTATTTTTTTTTTAAAGAAAAAATAAAAATTACTCGAAGTCATGAGTCGATGACGATGAGTCACTCCGGCACTGGCTCATCACCTGACCACACACAACATCATATGACACCTCGAATTGAATCGAAATTGGGCCTGTGGGTGATGGATGCCATTCACTGAACTATTTCACGGTCATTGGCCTTTTATTTGGCATCACATGACTGTATTTGTTACCGGTAATCTAGTATTCATAACGCTATAGGTTCGAGCTGTCTGTGACTAGTTCAGCTTGTTTTTATGATGCCATGGATTACTAATTTGATTAATAATTTGCCGTGTGGTTCTCGGCACCAATAAGAAAAAAAGGACCCCTCCTTTTCTATGAATGTCGTAAAAGGCGACTAAGGGATAGGCTTACAAACTTGGGATTCTTTTTGGGCTAGCAACCTGTCACTATTTGAATCTCAATTTTATCATTAAGCCAAAAAGCTGAACGTGGCCATTCAGTCTTTTCAAGTCTGTCGACTCTGTCTACTCCGCAAGAGATAAAGACGTGGCCATATATATGTATGTAATACAAAATACAGTTAGGGTTAACCTCGTCATGAAAAAAAAAAGGAATTTTTCAAAGTATACAAATAAGTAAGTCGTTCAAAAACGTCATTTTCCGTTGTAGCCTCAGCATCGCGATAAGCCTTCGCCGTCTGTTAGGCACTTTTCAAGTAATGGAAATTCTGCAATCTAGAATTAAGATTCCTCTGCATGTACTTATGTCTAGACATGTTAATGTTGCATGTTTGACCTGAGTACGGTTTGTATCGAGGAATATATCAACACGCGACACCAAGGGACGTAGCTGGGAGCTATGAAATAAATTCCACTAGCAATTCTAACCTGTCTTAACTCTATCAATCATTGCCATTTGAATAATAAAATTAGCACATTGTAGGAATTCTTGAATGTATAATTTGATAGAAAATATGGTATTCATAGTTTACAGATAAGTAAATAAACTTGAACATGTGTAATTTAAATTTAGAGTTTTAAAAACAACGTAACGATTATTTCTTAGTTTTTTAAAAGTACATATAAAAACCGGACATTGATTAACTGACAACGCACAATCCAAACGGCAGAGTCTAAAGTCTATCGATTTGGCAGTCTTATCTAGTCTAGGAGTGCACTAAAGGAGTATTCTGAGTATTAAAAAAGGAACATTGACCTACTGATTAACTGACAACGCACTGTCCAAGCCGCAGAGTCTAAAGACTATCGATTTGGCAGTCTTCTCTAGTCTAGGCGTGCTCTAAAGGAGTATTCTGAGTATTAAAAAAGGAACATTGACCTACTGATTAACTGATAACGCACTGTCCAAGCCGCGGAGTCTAAAGACTATCGATTTGGCAGTTTTCTCTGGTCTAGGCGTGCTCTAAAGGAGTATATTCCAAAATATCCGAAACGAAAATTAACTCTTTGAAACAGTATATACAGCGGTGAACAATATCACAGAAAAACACTAAGATAACAACACTGAATCATATTCACACAAAACCAACGACCAAATCAAATACACGTGAAGAATAGATCAATAAAAATTCTCTCAAATTATCGCGTTTCACACTCGTCCCTCCAGTATAATTACTATGGTTCTCATAGGGACAATTTGAAGGGTGGGAGTGTGTTAAATAAATTATTGAGCTGTGAGATACGTGGTAGAAATGTTTTTGTCATTGAAGTTAAAAAATATTTCAAGATCAACAAAGGATTTGTCTGCGAATCAAATGTTTGTAGTTTCGTTACTACAATTTCCCAAAGATATAGAAATCAAAAAAAAAAAATTAGTTTATTTCAATCATCATTCTTCTGGTTGTTTCATTATTTTATCCATCCATATAATCAAGTTTATATTCCTTGCGGGGTAGTCAGAGCCAGCAGTCTTAAAAACTTGACAGGCCACGTTCAGCTGTAAGGCTTAATGATTATTAAATTTTACAGCTACATCTGATAAATTAAGGCCTGTGATTAAAGCTTTTGCATACTCTGTTAGCTATAGTCAGTTAATATGTTATTAAAAAAAATATGCTCTAACCTAACTCACATTGATATTAAAAAAAATTTAGGTAATAAAATAATGTAAAGATCGACACGCGGCCTCTATGTGACTGAGGCTCATGTGGTTAAACCCTTTTAATAAAACTACCAAAACAATTCCACCTCTGCCAATAATAGAAAATTCACAAAATCTTAAGCAAAAACCAACTAATTATATTACGACGTTGCATCCTCGAGATTTATTTATTCACTAGGTAGTACACTTCTCGATGTACTAGGCATCGCGCACAAATAGTTCAGATATAAAAAAAAATCTGAAATAAAAGGTAATGAAATGATTAATATCGCCCCACCCCTAGCTCCCGAGCCGTTGCGCCCGATTGTGTCAAACTTCATTCGCTTTCTTTGTGCGGGCATCGCAACATCGTATCCGTTATTTTTTATGAAAAAATAAATAAAAGTATTTTATCTCGTGGAAGTGTGTTAGAAGTGAAGTGAAAGATGGGAAAGAGAAAACACAAGGATTGCCATTCAAGGAAAAGGCGAGAGAAGCGTCGACGGTATTCGGATTCGTCGACATCGTCAACCGAAGGTCAGGAATTTCAATTTTTTCTACCTTGTTTGCAATGGATTACTATTATCATAACAAAATAAATACACATGTCCATAACAGACTCTAATTGGATCATGAATACATTTAATTTTTTCTTCTACCGTCAAATTAGAAACATTTTTTCTATTGTTCCTTATCTATTGCTCACGCGATGAAACTTCGTTACGTAAACAAGTAACGTTTGTAAGATGCATGCATAGGAAACTAACCTTTATTTCAAGGACAAGAAATCACCTCATACAACTATTTTAAAATATTACGGGTTATGATACCTCGTGACGCGCGCACGAGTATAACTCTAACATAGTCTAGCGACGTAACGGGCTTACGTTCCATGACTATAAAAAATATCATAATTATTTTTTTTAGCTAATATGGTTACACATCATGTCGTGCACATGGCATATACCATTCAGTCCAGCGTCATAACGTGCTTATGATCAGAGACTTAAAATATATTTTCTGTATTATTACAGATGAGCGTGGTCAAAACCATCATAATTCATATCACTACGAAAACCCGCCACGATACTATTCTGAACGGGAACCACCACGGTCCCCTGATATAGATTATGAGTACCCTAATTTGGACGACTCCGACGCTTCATCTGGGGTAGCTCATGAGCCCGTCGTGGACACTGTGCCCACAACCGGCAACGAGCTGTCAATGCACGTCTCTGGAGAGCCTCAACCAGGCCCCAGTTCTACCTTGGTCAGTACAACTCCTAGCGGAAATACAGACACTGGTCCGCTACCACCGGAAATTTTAGAAGCGCTCGGAGATCCCAAAAGCAAAGAGGAAGTATTTGGACCAAAAATCCCAAAAGATATTTCTAAACGTTGGGGACGGATCTTGGTAGACGGCCTCACCAAAGACCAAAAACAAAGTATCCTAGAGAAGTCGTTAATACCTGATAACTTTCGATTAGCAAAGGCACCGATATTAAATCCGGAACTAACTCCCGTGCTAAATGAACAAGCTCGCAATCGGGACAAAGCCTTAGAAAAATCGCAAAAACAACTAGGTGTCGGTATATCTCGTCTAACAAACCTCGCATCCAGTATCATCGAAGGAAATAGTGATAAAATAGAATTATTACGACAAGTTTCGGAAGCAAGTCAAATATTTTTAGACTTGCACTACGAAGATACTAAGAGAAGAAGAAAATTAGTGGCGTCGTCGCTCGACAAAAAATTTCTTAACATGATTACTGACGTTAAAAGGGACACGTTTCTGTTCGGAACCAACTTGGGTGAAAAAATAAAAGCTTCAAAAACAGCGGAAAGATCTGGGCTGCAAATCAAGCGCAATGATGCTCCCACAACATCCTATAAGAGGTACAATAACCAGGGAAATGCGAGGGGCCCACCCCGCTCGATGATTCAACGCGCATACAGGCAGGGTGGGCAGAAGAACCGTTACCAGACATCGAACCGGCGAGCCCTGCCGCCAGCCCGCGATCGGCAACCGCGAGCTCCGGCCAAATCAACCGACAAGAACTCCAAGGCTCAGTAGAGGTACTACACCTTGAACTACCCCATGCAGGTAGATTACGTCATTTTTATAAAAAATGGGTTTCCATTACAGATGACCCTATTATTTTAAGCTATATATCAGAAGGTTACATCATACACTTTGACGGTCCTGTTGTCCAAAAAACTACACCAATAAATAACAATTTTAGCTTAACTGAAATTAGTCGGCTAAACACAGAAATACATAAATTAAAAGAATTGGGAGCTATTGTTGAATGCCAACCACATCCGAAACAGTTCTTATCAAAAATATTCCTTACTCCAAAACCGGATGGCTCATATCGCTTTATTCTTAATCTAAAAAACCTCAACAAGTTTATTCCTCATACACATTTTAAAATGGAGGATATACGAACAGTTACAAAATTAATGACCCCGCAGTGTTTTATGGCTACAGTTGACCTCAAAGACGCCTATTTTTTGGTACCTATGAATAACTACTGCAAAATTTTTTTTCGATTTAAATTTGACAAATTATACGAGTTTCAATGTCTCCCGTTTGGTCTATCTACAGCACCGCTGGTTTTCACAAAGCTGTTAAAACCAGTAGTTACTCATTTGCGATCTCAAGGTCTAATAATAGCTATATATATAGACGATATATTATGTATAGGATCTACATACAATGAATGCGTTGACTGTGTCACAAAAACAGTAGAATTACTTGAATCGTTAGGATTTATTATAAATCTTAAAAAGAGTAAACTGAAACCGTCACAATTACAAACGTATTTAGGTTTCGATCTAGATTCTACAAAAATGAGTTTATTATTACCCCAGAAAAAACGCCAAAAAATTAGAGACCTAGTACTTAAAGTACAATATCAAAAATCAATTGTAATTAGAGATTTCTCTAAACTGTTAGGATTACTATGCTCGGCCTGCCCAGCTGTTACATATGGATGGCTGTATACAAAGTGCCTCGAAAGAGAAAAATTTCTTGCACTGCTTAAATGTGATAATGATTATGACAGGGTCATGTCATTAAAACCTCACTTAAATAATGACCTCTCTTGGTGGATCAGTAACATAATGAATGCGAGTAATCCTATTCGCGAGGGAAAATATGCCATCGAAATTTATTCTGACGCTTCATTGACAGGTTGGGGAGCTGTTTGTAATAATGAGAAAACTAGTGGTTTTTGGGACACAGACGAAGCTAAACAACACATCAATTTTTTAGAATTATTAGCCGCTTTTAACGGTCTTAAATGTTTTGCGAATTCCTTAAGTAATTCAGAAATATTATTACGCATTGATAATACAACCGCTATATCATTCATTAACAGATACGGTGGCGTTCAACATGAACACTTGAATAATATTACGCGAAAGATTTGGCGGTGGTGCGAAAAACGCCAACTATTCATCTTTGCTTCGTATGTCAAGTCAAAAGATAACGAAGCAGACGAAGAGTCTCGACGAAGTAACATTGATACAGAGTGGAGTTTGTCCCACTCGGCGTTCAATAAAATCACACGTAGTTTAGGCTGTCCAGAAATAGATTTATTTGCGACTAGATTAAACGCAAAGCACTATAAATATATTTCATGGAAACGAGATCCAGATGCATTTAATATAGATGCGTTTACAATTAACTGGGGTGAATATTTTTTCTACGCGTTCCCACCTTTTTCTCTTATATTAAAAAGCCTACGAAAAATAGAGAATGAGAAAGCTGTGGGCATCATGGTTGTCCCGTACTGGCCCAGTCAACCATGGTACCCTTTGTTTTTAAAACTTTCATGTTCCCACTTGGTATATTTGGGCCCAAATTCTGAGCTACTCACCTCTCCTTTCAGGACACAACACCCTCTATGGAAGCGTCTTACCCTGGTGTCATCAATATTATCAGGGGCGCCTTCATAAAAGAATCCCTCTCAGAGTCTACAATAGACGTTATAGTTTCTTCCCTTGCGGAAAGTTCGATCAAGCAGTATAACGTCGCTTACAAAAAATGGTGGCTTTATTGCTCAACACACAATTGTGATTGTTATAATAATAATATTCCATTTATCTTAGATTGTCTTACCGACCAATTTAAAAATGGAGCTAGTTATTCTACTCTGAATACATTTAGATCTGCGTTGGGCCTTATTTTAGGTAAAAAAGTAAGCGAACATGACCGCATTACTAGATTTATGAAGGGTGTTTTTAGAATAAAACCATGTTTACCTAAATATCAATCAACATGGAACCCTAATTTAGTCTTCGATCAAGTCAGCGATTGGTTTCCCAATGAGAATTTGAGCTTAACTCAAATAACAAAGAAGCTGGTAGCTCTCTTAGCGTTGTCGACCGCACAACGCGTCCAGACGCTATCCCTAATACGGTTGTCTAATATAAGGATCAACGCAGAACTAAATAATATTGAAATTGTAATTAATGATCTCATTAAAACATCAGGTCTCGGTAGACCAATGCCGCGACTAATTATTCCTTTTTTCTCACAAAAAGAATCAATTTGCCCCGCAAAAACTTTAGTCTCGTATATCGAAATGACACATCAGTTTAGACAATTACCTCAAACCGATAGACTCATTTTAACCACAAAAAAGCCCATCCATAACGCTAGTGCTTCAACAATAAGCAGGTGGATAAAGGCAGTGCTCTCTGACAGTGGCGTAGATGTAACTACCTTTTCTGCCCATAGCACGCGCCACGCATCGACGTCGGCGGCAGAAAGAAAAGGGGTGTCTATAGATTTAATAAAAAGAACAGCCGGATGGACCGGACATTCGTTAGTTTTTGCAAAATTCTATAATCAACCGGTCATTGAAGACGAGGCTAACGATTTCGCGGTGGCAGTGTATGAATAAATAATAATTATATACAAGTGTATTCATATATAATGACAATGTCGCTTAAGTTTACTTGTTAATCATTGGAAAAAATAAAAATAAAAAATAAATTGATTAAAAATATAATCTGGTTAAATTACATCAACCATATAATTCCCTCTGTTAATAACCTATTTCGCGTTTAGCGCTAAACATCTACCTAGTGAATAAATAAATCTCGAGGATGCAACGTCGTAATATAATTAATGGTTAAACAAACTTACCTTAAGTGACGTTTGACCATAATTATATGAGACGTTGCATCCGAAGAGATTTATCACCCGCCCTACCCGAAGATTCTTTAAATTACTATTAGAAGAATCTCGCCCTATTATATGTATACGCGAAATAGCCTGGCTCTGAAAATAATGAAGTTTGACACAATCGGGCGCAACGGCTCGGGAGCTAGGGGTGGGGCGATATTAATCATTTCATTACCTTTTATTTCAGATTTTTTTTTATATCTGAACTATTTGTGCGCGATGCCTAGTACATCGAGAAGTGTACTACCTAGTGAATAAATAAATCTCTTCGGATGCAACGTCTCATATAATTATGGTCAAACGTCACTTAAGGTAAGTTTGTTTAACCATTAATTACTTTCCCAATGAAAAAGACTTCAAGCTCACACATTTCAGAAGTAACAGTAACCGATGATTGATCCATGAGACCAATATTTATTCAACCAAACAGCCGAATAAAATATCGTCCGAGACTTAGAGCAATAACAATTCGGCTCCTTTAATGACTGGACCATTACGAGTACAATCATCGATTTACGATCACAAATCATCGAACGGGATCACTGATCAACAAATGTGTGAGTGATTACTATTTTATCACCGACTGGTCATTAGTTGATCGTAAACTTTGATTTTTATAGCTAAATATAGGTCAGGGATGTCAATTGATGGAAATTCTGGGAGTTTTATTGGTATTACCACATCTCAAACAGTAAATAAAAATAAATAAATATACATACGGGACAAATTACACTGATTGAGTTAGCCCCGAAGTGAGTTCGAGACTTGTTTTACGAGATACTAACTTAACGATAGTATATTTTATAATAAATACTTATATAGATAAACATCTAAAGACCCAGGCCAATCACTAAAAATTCTTTTCTCATCATGCACTGGCCGGGATTCGAACCCGGGATCTCCAGTGTCACCGACAAGCGTACTACCGCTGCGCCACAGAGGCCGTCAACAGTGACAGTCATTTCGATATATTATTGCAATAAATACATACTATGTAATGAGCTTGAAACTCAGTAGCAGAGAGTCGGTGGTCTAAGGTGCCCGATTAAAATGCGTGATGCGCAAAAAAGCAAACGATACAATCTATTCTATAATAGAAAAGAATAGATTTATTTTCAAAATTGGTTATTCTATTAGTGCCGTGTGGTCCTCGGCACAAATGAAAAAAAGAATAGGACCACTCCATCTCTTTCCCATGGATGTCGTAAAAGGCGACTAAGGTATAGGCTTATAAACTTGGGATTCTATTTTAGGCGATGGGCTAGCAACCTGTCACTATTTGAATCTCAATTCTATCATTAAGCCAAATAGCTGGCCATTCAGCAAGACTGTTGGCTCTGTCCACCCCGCAAGGGATATAGACGTGACCATATGTATGTCTATTCTATTATTTTTACTAACACACTTAAAAATAGGTTTATACTCATTAGCAGTCTATAAATTGTTGCAAACGCTTTGTATGCATGCACCAGTTGCATTGGAGCGATAAGATCAATGTTTTGGTTGGCGTCAGTTTCCTACTATACTCGTATATGTTCTGTTTTGTATGTTTTACTCTTATGGTGCTATAAAGAGTTTTATCTATCTTTTTTTTTATATTCAATACATCTTACAAGCTAACAGATATTACATCCAAAATGCTGACAAGATAAATCTATCTATTTTTATAAAAAAAAGCTTCTTGATTCGTAACATAACGTATAATCACGTCTACATTTCTCTCTTTTTTAATTATTATTATTTATTGAAATTTAATCCATCTATCATAAAGCTAAACAGATGAACGTGGCCTTTATGTAGGTCTTTTTAAGTCTGTTAGCACAGTCAACCCGCAAGGGATAGAGACGTGATGTATTATATATAATTGTAGATATTAATACTCTCGATTATTCATATTTTTATCTTCAACATCATCAATTATAATTGTTGCATCACATTTCATTTAAATAAAGTTAGATGCATCTAGAAGACCTAATAAATAAACGTAATTATAATAGTAATTATTAATTCAAATGAACACAGGATGTTTTTCTTCACTGTCATAACTAACTTAACATCATAAAACATATCCTTTATAATGTAAATTTCACGTTCGCAATAAGAATATTATCATGTATCATGAGTAATGTATAATATTTCATCCTATCAAAGGACATTATTATTACAGTACAACCATATTTCAAAATTAGGCTCTGTGTTAGCTATTTCAATTGATTAAAAACGTTCAGATTTGACGAGTAAGTAATAGTTTCAATTTTATACTTTTTAAAGATATACATTCATACATACATACATATGGTCACGTGTATATCCCCTGTGGGCTAGATAGAGCCAACAGTCTTGAAAAGACTGATATTCCACGTTCAGCTATTTGGCTTAATGATATTGTATTATAGATAGCTATTTGGCGATGGGCTAGTAACCTGTCACTATTTGAATCTCAATTAGAGATTCAAATAGTGACAGGTTGCTAGCCCATCGCCTAAAAAAAGAATCCCAAGTTTGTCCAAGCCTATACCTTAGTCGCCTTCTATGACATCCATGTGAAAGAAATGGAGTGGTCCAATTTTTAAAGATATGTTGATGGAGTAAAGATTATTATTGAGAATGTGAAACGAAAAATGAACGTATCAACAAATAAAAAAATTAACAGAGAAAAGAGATGCATAGACTTAACGACACTTAACTGCACAGACAAGTAGTAGCCCTTAAATTTAAGAAGAAGGTGTGTTAAAATCGGAACTTTTTCAACAACTTCAAATTAGTAGTTAGTAGAATCTTCGATTGTGTTAGTAGATAAATATAATAATAGTTATATCTTTCACCAAAAATGAGAGGCCTAGTTACCTGTAACATAGGACCACCTGGATCTTTTTCAGGAACTTGGCTTTTCGCAGGACTTCAATGTCATTTCTAGATTGAACACATTATTGTTAACTAGTTAGTAAGGACATTTTTGTGAAGAGCAAATAAACGTAATATTATATAGTAATTATTTTCTCAAAATTGACAAATAAGCGGTGTTTTTTTTTATTACCTCGATGTTCTGGATAATCTAGATCATAACTGGATCAAATTTTATTAACAACTTAGGTTCAAAAAAAGAATAACGAAATTCCGCCTAATTCTCGGCACTTTAAAATAGGACTACTCCATATCTTCCCCATGGATGTCGTAAAAGGTGACTAAGGGAAAGGCTTATAAACTAGGGATTCTTCTTGTAGGCGATAGGCTAGCAGCCTCACTATTTGAATACCAATTTCATCATTTAGCCATACGGCATGAACGTGGCTTTTTAGTCTTTTATAGATCATTGGCTCTGTCTATCCCGTAAGATATAGACATGACTATATATTAAATAATATTTTATTTCCCGCTCAGGTATTGCAAATTTAATGTTAATGTACAGTTAACTCGCCCAATGTGAACTTCTATAATCTAACCTGAGATCTTTCTTGTAATATCACTTGTTGCCAGTTTACCTGTTTGCCTTTACAAGTATAATAATAAATTATTAACCGATATCATCAGAATTACGATACGACTCTAATAATGTGCAAATGTTTCGGTGTATCAATATCTTAGCTACTTACTTAAATTGGCTATTGAGTGGTAAATATGATTATAGCTGACGATGATTAAGTAATATTGCTACCACGCTAGTCTGGTGGCAAAGAAATTCCAATTCGAGCGCCATTTTTAAAGCCTCTCTCGAAAGAGGAAGGCTTATGAAATGGGTGCTTTTCATTTTGGTAGTGTAAGGTATTCGTAGCAGCCTGCTTCATTTTATGATCTCAATTCCATCAATAAGCTATTCAGCAACAGCGTGATCTTCGAGTCTTGCGATCATTGGCACTGTCTACCCCATCTATAGTAATATTATAAAGCTGAAGAGTTTGTTTGTTGGAACGCGTTAATCTCAGGAACTACTGGTTCGAATTGAAAAATTTATTTTGCGTTGAATAGACCATTTATCGAGGAAGGCTTTAGGCTTTATAACATCACGCTGCAACTATAAGGAGCAAAGAAATAATGGAAAATGTGAAAAAAAAAGACGGGGAAAATTATTTATGCTTGAGGGCTTCAATGATGCCCAAAATAACTATTCCACGCGTTTTAACCAGGCACCTCACCGATTCGTCTACCGACCGAAGTAAATGCAAAACAGCTTTACAATCCGAGTTATCTAATGCCATAGATCTTCAGGAATTTGGCAGCGTCTTCCAAAAGTTATCCCTTCACCTTGCCTTTGAAAGTTGATGTAGTTCCAATAAATGCCAATGTAAATCCTATCAAAGGAAGTGAGGAACCTACAGAAGATATATTCTGTGGCAGCAAAGCTTATGGTGAATCTCAAATGGTGAATAACGGTATGGTGTGCGTCAGTACTGGTTTTATCTTGATTACAAGGTTGTATCAAACGGAGTTCCTGAGGTTTTGAGGTGTGAAGCTGTTCTCTTTTCGACACTTTTTTGTTTACTTCGTTCAATTGTTGGTATCATCATTTCATACAATCACGCCTTTTTAAAATCGTTTCATAGATTCTAAAGATCAGGTTTAAAATTCCTTAAGCTACATCTATTTATTGGCCCGAACACCTGTTGCACTAGGAGTACAGTGATCTACAAAGAAATATAACCCTATATTCATATCAACAAAAACTATATAAAGGACAAGTTTCTCTACGGATGACTCTACTTTTTTTGTAGTATTTTTCAATATTTTCTACTCTTACTTGTTAACCATACGGAATAAACATTAGAAGATATAAATAATGTATCGTCCTGACATTGCCAATGACCGTAGGTCACCACAGAAGGTTTACTTGACCGATCTGAAGGGTATCGCTGGATGAACGATGATTTTTCACGATACAACGGGTTAGCTGCAGTTTCTAACAATTTGTTTGACCTTACAAAGGCCTGTAGTCACCCATCCGCTAGATGTTCTACTAACTTGTTAACAATACGGCTAGAATGAATATGTTTAGAAATATTTTACGAAAATAAATCCAAAAATTTACGGATATTACCCACAATCAGAACATTCAAAGTTTGATTAGTTTAACAATCGTTGATACAATTAACAAAACAAATCCAATTCAACAATTAATATTCAATCCAAAATAAAATTACATAATTCGTTTTTTGAAATGACGATAGAAAATTATAAAAAAAAATTTGAATGATTATACCTAATGAATAAAATTTCAAACCAATTTTTTAAAATTTTTGAATGTAAATTTGGAATGCCTCACTTTAATTTTAGCCGATGCTAATGATTTGTGAGAAGAAGAATATTGTTTTATTATATATTCGGTCACAATAAATGCAGTGCAGTATCAAAATTTTTATTTCATTGTTCGGGTTAGCCCGGTGACACACCAATTCTGCTGTGCCTTAATGTGTGCTTGTGTTTTTCAGAAGCATGGCAAATCATCTCACTAACGAGGTGTCAAGGGACGTGTGAAACCTCAGCAAACAATGACTCACATTGTGCCAGTGCGAAAAAGCACAGAATATGTAACGAGTTATCACCAGCCCGTTACTTACCCGTGTGAATTTAAACTACCGAATGTAGATTTACTCGTAACGGCTATTAGATAGCGTTCTGATTAGGTTTATATGTAGCAAGGTAGAGTTACTTTTGTAGCTATTTTCAACTTGTGCGGACCTCAAACGTTGCAGCACCAAAAGAAAACGTATGCGATTGAGAACAGATAATGATAGCTAAGACCATAGATATTTTCTTTTCATTGAGTGAGTTCAAAATGGCGGCTTTGTTTATTCTTAGTTACAATTGAGATACTTACTAGTGTTGCTTGCTTTTATTTTACTTTTCAATCGAATCGTAATACATACATATTTCAGTCTGCTGTACGTGGCTTTTCGGTTACTTCGAGAATGTTGGTGTGTGATCGATCTATCTATCCCGTTAGGGATAAAAACGTGAATTTATGTATGTATTTATGTATGTTCACCACGATCCCCGCATGATTTTTTTTTTTTCAAATTCAAACTCATAATCTTTATTTCATATCATAAAGTACATCAGTTGAATTACAGTTACTGCTTAAAAATAGGTACAATGTGAACGCAGTTGGGCATTGCAATTTCAAAATAATATGGAACGGCGGGCAGGTTTATGTCGTCTATGTTTTGGTACATCCACACCAATCTTTCCTTGCAAAACATATCACTATGACATCTAAATAGCTGGGCGACTGCACACCGCGTGGACCTGAATGATTCCAGTTCGCACCAGATGCCGATCGCTTCCTCATCACGAGGTGTTGCTGCCGGCCTCATGTCAGGCCACGGGTGTAGGTCTAGGACGTTTGTTACTAAGTTGCGTAACACGATTTGGCTTCTAGGCCAATTGATCAGGTTTCTAGACAATTATTTGGGTGAAAATTTATTATTGGGGTTATTCTTTTAGGCGATGTGCTAGCAATAGTAACACTATTTGAATTTCAATTATATCATCATATTTATATAATTTTTTATTTTACAGTTATCGCACCACCCGTACATCCATCTCAGTTTGGTCCAAAGGTTCGACTGGCAGAGAATGCCTTGTGGCATTAAGTCCACCTGTTGTACATTTTACGTGCATAAAGTTTAAATAAATAAATAAATCATTAGGCCAAACAGCTGAACGTGGCCAATCGATCTTTTCGAAACTGTTGCCTCTGTCTACACAAGCAAAGGATATAGACGTGATAATATGTATATATAATAACATTAACAAAGGTCATCGAGATTTTTAAGTATATTGACTTTAACAATTTATTAGCAACAACTATTCAGGCTGTTACCCCAATTTCTTCACTCACAAGTTTGGACTACATACAGGGTATAACATCTTGGTAAATTTTCAAGACAAATACAGGATTTTTAGATGTTTTATGACAATACTTTCATAAAAAGCTCAGTAACAGCTTGTCTTTTATTTGTTATTTTATTTTATACGTACTGCGCCAATCGCCTTTTTATTCTTTAGTTTCCTCCTACCCTAAGGTTGACTGGAAGAGATTGCTTTAGCGATAATGCCTTTCCACCTGATAACCTGTGTTTCTTTTTCTTATGGTGCAGTACAGAGTTTATCTGTCTTTAGAAATTAATCAACACGAAACTGCCCGTGTTAATATTTTATTTAATCACAAGTTTCAAACTGTCAGACAATTTTCCATATCTTTAAACGAAGACAGACAAGACTTTCAGTTAAAAACTGGTCCATTAATCTACAAATTTATATAGATACAAATGCATAACGTACTCTTTTTGGTCGTACGGTTAAAGAGATGCATTGCAGAACAGCCATCGCATTGCATAATAATGTAGACAAGGAGGGTAAAACAAGCATACAGATTAAAGATGTTTATTCTTCAATGCTTTGAAACACCCACGATGGCGAGATCCTATTTATATGCAAATTCGCGAGAAACAAAGTCACAAACAGACGGATGGCACGTCAAAATTAACATTAATAAGGTTGGCGTTGAGTATGGTTGAATATGTGGGGTTCAAGTTACTTATTTGAACTTTATGACATAGTACCTACATGATTGTGAATTTGCTGTTAATTATTGTGCCGTGGGGTTCCCGGCACCAATACATACATATGGTCACGTCTATATCCCTTGCGGGGTAGACAGAGCCAACAGTCTTGAAAAGACTGAATGGCCACATTCAGCTATTAAACTTAATGATAGAATTGAGATTCAAATAGTGACAGGTTGCTAGCCCATTGCCTAAAAGAAGAATCCTTATAAGCCTATACCTTAGTCGCCTTTTACGACAACCCATGGGCAAGAGATGGAGTGGTTTTTTCATTGGTGCCGGAAACCACAAGGCAAGACAAGGCAACTATTAAACGTTAACTTGTACCTTTTGACTTTGTCTACCCTGTAAGCGCTAAAGTCGTGATATCTGAATTCATCTGGGACTGTGTTCGAGATAAAACAATAATATATCTTGGCAAACATTGTTGAAGCGAAATGTATTCAGAGTTATGAAATATCAAGATATTTGTAACTATTAAGTGGTTCTTACCGTCACTAAAGTTTGTTTATTGTGCTGTTATTTCAACATAACTGTTCCGCTATCACAATGCTTTAGAAAGCTCAGACTAGGTTTTGATCTAGGATTAACACTAAAATATTTTCAGAAATTCAGGAATACATACATACATATAATCACGTCTATATCCCTTGCGGGGTAGACAGAGGCAGCAGTCTTGAAAAAAACTGATAGGCCACATTGAGCTATTTGGTTTAATGTTGACAGGTTGCTAGCCCGTCGCAAAAAGAAGTATAAAAAATTAGGAATATTTTCAATTTCTCGATGATTCAATGAACTAATTTACATTTTAAGCGTAATCCTTGAAGGAATCAACTTTTGGAAACGACGTGCTATTTTTCGTTAGAAAACTTAAATTTATTCAATTCAGATGTTTAATTTTTTTTTTAAATAAACCTAACAACAATTTGATTTTAAATCAGTTTTTGTAAACTCATAAATTTTATTTATTTTTAAATTTATTTCTCTCTTTTTTTTTACATACTTGTGAGTGATAGGCAGAAGCTACATCATTTCATTTGCTACGATCGCTGAATTTACATTTTGGTCATCAGTTTCGTCACTATTCACTTTAATTTGACTTTTATTTATGCTGAAAATGCTGCAGTGCAGTTTGTTACCGCTTCTTCCGCACTGACGGCTTGGAAGCGGCAGTAAACTTATTTAGTTGAGGTCAACCAATGTTGTGAAACCAAAAGATTTGACAATTATTAAGCGATATGAAGTATCCTATAATAATGAATAATTTTAAATTTTTAATTACTACTGATTTCCTTTTTTTCTAAAACATTTAATTAAAAAATAGGGATGTGAACTTCGTAACAGTATCGACAATACCGATGTCTCGTGACAAATACTAGCTAAACTACGTGTCACAGGTACGCACTAACTGGTACTGTCAACAGTTAATATTGTACGCGTATTGTCGTGGGAACGAATACGTTTTGTTGGTCCTAGTGTTGCTATACTATGCACGCCGTGGTAGGTTTAACAGGTGACATACATACATACATTATGGTCACGTCTATAACCCTTGCGGGACAGACAGAGCCAACAGTCTTGAAAAGACTGAATGGTCACGTTGAGCTATTTGACTAAATGATAGAATTTAGATTCAAATAGTGACAGGTAGCTAACACATCGCCTACAAAAGAATCCCAAGTTTGTAAGCCTATCCCTTAGTCGCCTTTTACGACATCCATGGGAAAGAGATGGAGTGGTCCTCTTCTTTTTTTGTATTGGTGCCGGGAACCACACGGCAGGTAGTGACACTTTACAGAAAAGGCTACATCTAACCCCCGTCACTATTTGAATCTCAATTCTATCATTAAGCCAAACAGCTGAGCGTGGCCTATCAGTCTTTTCAAGACTGTTGGCTCTGTCTACCCCGTAAGGGATAAAGACGTGATCATATGTATGTATGTATGTATGAAGTATCCTATAGTAATGAATAAAAATTTTGAATTTTGATATGCGTGCTCGCCGCGGCCTGCCCCGTTTTTTTAGAACAAGGGCTACTTACCACGTGTGCGCTAATGGGTAGCGAACATGATGGAATTCCAAGAACTAATATTTTAACTATACTGGTTTAATTGTTTGACTTTTTTTGCACCGACATGTCGATTCGTTAGGCGTCGGTGGTCGAGTGGTTATATGACACGAAGTATACTCGTATTAAAATACATACATACATATGGTCACGTCTATATCCCTTGCGGGGTAGACAGAGCCACCAGTCTTGAAAAGACTGAATGGCCACGTTCAGCTATTTGGCTTAATGATAGAATTGAGATTAGTAGTACGAGTACCTTAAAACTTGGGATTCTTCTTTAAGGCGATGGGCTAGCAACGTGTCACTATTTGAATCTCAATGCGGGGTAAACAGAGCCAACAGTCAGAAAAGACTGAAAGGCCACGTTCAGCTGTTTGTCTTAATGTTATAGTTGAGATTCAAATAGTGACAGATTGCCAGTTCATCGCCTATAAGAAGAATCCCAAGTTTAAAAGTCTATCCCTTAGTCGCTTTTTACGAAGTCCATGGTAAAGATTAGGAGTGGTTCTATTCTAAACTGCCGGAAACCATACGGCACGAACAAAAAAGAACCATCAAAATCGGTTAAAATGAACGATCGCGTGACACACATACATACGAGTAAGAACAAGAAAAATAATATTGAACTGAACAATTACTATTTTTAAAACGGTCACACAAAGTAATTCCCCTCATATTACCTATACTATACAGATCTTGTAACAATGTAGTTGCTAAATAAGTAAGTAGACCTCGGAATGCGAACCTGAGTGTAGTTCTTGGAATTGAGACAGATTTTGGTCATGCCTTTAGTTTGTCAAGGCCAAAATGTCTGGAGTCTGGGTTCAAATTAAATTTCTACTAATATTATAAATGCGAAAGGTTGTATGTCAGTATTAATGTTTGTTAATCTTTCACGCAAAAACTACTGAACCGATTACGATTAAATTTGGTAATGTCAATCAATGTAGGTAGCTGAAGACCCAGAATAACATATAGGCTACTTTTTTACCAGAGTTCCCGCGGTATTGATTCCACGCGGACGAAGTCGCGGGCACAGCAAGTATTTAATAATTTGGAATAAAAGTTTTTCTTTTACAAAATACTCTCTTTGATAGGACTTCCATTTTTTTATTAAGAATGGGGATATCAGCGTTTCTTCATTGCATCTTTACGCTTTATCTACTTAGTGTATCTAATAAATTATTACTAGTCATTAGTCGCGAACTAAGACTTCACAAACACTTTTATTTTTAACGAAATTGTTTATATTTCAACAATTATTCAACCGCTTATGTGATCCTCGAAAATTCTATTGACAGATACATTTTCATTAAAATACGACAAACATATGGTCACGTCTATATCCCATGTGGGGTAAACAGAGCCAACAGTCTTGAAATAATAATAATAATAATAATAAAAGTTTATTTATTTTCTCCACAATAAACAAAGTATTAACCTAGTTACAGTAAATAATTCAAAACATGTAGGAGTGGAGACTGGTGCCCGTGCTAGGCTCCGAAGATCCTGTGTTACGGGTCACCAGGTCTCACCCAGTAATTAAGTTAAGACTAATCTATGTTAGTACTTATTCAGATGTATTCTAAAGTATGTGGAGTGTATGTGTTGCGTATGGCCTGGCCAGGCGAGAAAATTATTATTATAAAATAATTTTTGGTTACTGTGTGAGCACACACAAGCACCATGGTTGCTCAATAGGTACACAGACAAAACTGTAACCCAACTGTGTCTGTGCTCAAGGGATATCAACGAAAATATATATATATATATAGGAGTCTAGACAATAGGGGGACATATCACTGACATGGACAAAGATTGGACTAAGACTAAGACAATGAGATCATTAGATCCTCAGTCTCGTCATAAGTGAGGGTTTGTAACCAGACGCTTACAGTTTTTTTGCAATTAAATTTGTTGAGACTATATATATTGGTAATAGAATGAATTTTCTTATAAAGATATGGTCCGAGATAGTGAAAAAATTTCTTTACAAATTGGGTTTCAACGTCTGGCAACGGAAGTCTGAGCCTTCTGTTCCTAATTTCCGGTTGGGGTACGTAAGGAAGCCGAGAGTGTTGTAGCATGACAGTTGCAAGAATAAAAAGCTGCCTTACTGTAAGGACACCACATAATTTATAGAGATCGGAAGTGGGATATCTAAATGGTTTGAAGGTACATACTTTTAATACAGCCCTTTGGGCCCTTTCGAGAAGAAGAATGTGGGATTTAGATGCACCACCCCAGGAAGTGATGCAGTAAGCAATGATGGACTGACATAGAGCCAAGTATGTCATACGGAGGACCTTCGCATCTGCCACATAGCGTAATTTTTTGAAAATATATATAAGTTTTCTTGTACGTTTAGCTAGTAATACGATATGGGTTTCAAAACTCAAATGTTGATCAATGGTGATGCCAAGGTACTTGGTGGTGCTCACACTTTTCAAATTGGGACATTGACATGAGTTATCATTGCATTGGGAAGACTTGTGACAGTGTGCAATCAAGCAGTGCTCAACGGGGTTTGGTCGGTTTACATTTCTAATAGTAAAAGCAATATAATTGGTTTTAGTAACATTCAGTGTCAAATAATTATCATTTAGCCACATTTTTACACAATCCAAACCCGTTTGTGCAGATCTAAAAGTTTCTGACCAATTCGTGCCTGTAAAAACAAGGGCTGTGTCATCAGCAAATGACACGATTTTACCGTTATGAAGTGGGAGATTGCACAGATCGTTCATATATATCAAGAACAGACAAGGACCCAATATACTCCCCTGAGGAACCCCATAATTGACGCTCTGGTCTGAACTTGTGTACATGCCAATCTTCACACGTTGAATGATGAAATGACTGATCGGTCACGTTCAGCTATTTGGCTTAATGATAGAATTGAGATTCAAATAGTGAAATGTTGCTAACCCATTGCCTGAAAAAGAATCCCAAGTTTGTAAGCCTTTCTCGTAGTCGCCTTTTACGACATCCGTGGGAAAGAGATGGAGTGGTCCTATTCTTTTTTACACTGGTGCCGGAATAGCGTTGAAAATTCCGAAAGAAACAAATTGTTTTTTACGGTGAAAGAAACGTTTTTTCGTTTTTTACCGTTTTATTGGTTTGTTACATTGAAATATATCAGAATAAAACCTTGGGGGAAAAACAGTTTTATTGAGATTTTCGTCGTTGTTTCGAAAAATAAAAAAAAAAACGATTGGAAAAAAACACGTTTAGTTACCAATTTTTAAAACAATGATGTATATTGTAAGGAAATCAATACTTTTCCTATCGTATTTTTCCGTTTCTTTCATATTTTTCCGTTTTATTAATAAAAAACATGAAATATTTCATTCTTATTATTCTTGAAACTTTCGTAAAAAAACTTGTATAAATACGAGGGAATTTGAAAAAAAACAGGAAAATTTCCCGCTTTTTTCAACCCTATGCTGGAAACCACACGGCACTACGAGAAATACGGCCTTTGATAAAAAATAATTCATTTCCTTTCGAAGATTTTAAGTGGTACAATAATAATATTACCTTTGCCATTTGTATTGTCACTAATAGCAAAATTATGTTTTATAATTTACGTCTCAGACTTGGTAATCGTTTAGCTAAATTGATTATGATCACGATCAGCCGTCTCTGCTCAGGCGCCTAAGAGATTCATAGCGTTTTAGCTAACATGTAATGATCGTCATCTTCCTTGATTATTTTTGACTAGCTGTTGCCCGCAACTCCGTTTGCGTTTGGAAATACGAAGGTTAAGGTTATTATGCTTACTCATACTTTGGTACATATATTGTACATACATATTATCAAGTTTATATCCCTTGCGGAGTACACAGAGCCAACAGTCTTTAAAAACTGATAGGCCACGTTCAGCTGTTTGGCTTAATTAAATTGAATTGAGATTCATTATAGTGACAGGTTGCTAGCCCATCACCTATAAGAAGATTCCCAAGTTTACAAACCTATCCTTTTGTCGCCTTTTACGACCCTTGGAAAGAGATGGAGTGGTCCTATTCTTTTTCTCTTGGTGCCGGGAGCCACACGGCACATATATTATGTATAGGTACCTATTATGATTCAGATCTTCCATTTTTTTTTCGCCAAAAGAAATAGCTCATCAGGTTGAACAACTTTTGTAAAGACGTCTTTTCCACATAGTTCGGATGATTTAGCTGGTAATAATAATTCTGCATCTGGTGTTCCAGATCCTCGATTTTTATACGCCAACAGAAAATGATCATCAAGTTGAACGTCTTTTGTTTAGGCGTCATTTCCATAATTCCTATAGTTTAGCTTAGTTCCTATGATTCCATGTCAGCTGTTTCAGAATACAACATAAAATATATCCTATATATTGGCCAGGCACAAGAGCTATGCAACAAAAAAAAAATTCATTGAAATCCGTTTGAAGTTACGGAGATTAGCATGTGCAAACAAACATACAACTAGACAGACTTTTTTTTCAAATTCTTGCTTGGTTACTATTTCTTATATGCATAAATACATATAATCACGTCTATATACCTTGCGGGGTAGACAGAGCCAACAGTCTTGAAAAGACTGATAGGCTACGTTCAGCTTTTTGGCTTGATGATAGAACTGAGATTCGAATACTGACAGGTTGCTAGCCCATCGCATGTGACTATTGCATGTAAGTATTATTTACAAACTGTGTTTCCATTTTTACAGAAATTCCTACGAGAATATTGCAAATAGCGTTCAACAAAACAGCTGTTCATTTCCCTATTAAAACACCCCGCCATTTCTGTCAACACGGAAGGCTCAAAGGTTATCGATTGACCGATAACGATTACGTAGTCGTTTCGAAACGAATATCGATATCTCGATAATGGTTTCTCGAATCTAGATATCATGTGAAACCCCGCTGCGTAACAGAGTGGAAGAAACTATTGAAATAACCAGATTTTTGTGGAAATTGAATTAATTATTATAATATAGACATGAAAGCAGGTTGACTAAGCAGATATACAAGGAGAGTGTGGAGGGAAAGGTCGGAGTGGGAAGACCTAGACGAACGTGTCTTGATCAAATTAAGGACGTCCTGGTAAAGGGTCAGGTCAAAAGTACCCGAAACCGCCGAACTTGCATGAAGAGAGTTTTGAATGTGGATGAAGCGAAGGAAGTATGCAGATATCGTGGCAAGTGGAATAAGGTAGTCTCTGCCTACCCCTCCGGGAAAGAGGCGTGATTTTATGTAATGTAATGTAATATAGACATGTCGAAGATCGTCGCTGGTCGAATGGATAAGGTGTATGAGTTAAATGCTTGAACAGTGCGCGTGGTGGAATAGGTTCAAATCCTTCGTCGGCCGTGTACCAATGACTCTTTCTGAGCTTAACGATGCTCTAACAATGAAGGAAATTGTAAGAATAACTGCACATTCGTGCAACTGGATGTATAACATACATTCATATACATATGGTCACGTCAATATCCCTTGCGGGGTAGACAGAGCCAATAGTCTAAAAAAGACTGAATGGCCACGTTCAGCTATTGATATACCTACGAGCGGCTTAATGTTAGAATTGAGATTTAAATAGTGACAGGTTGCTTACCCATCGCCTAAAAAGAATCCCAAGTTTGTAAGCCTATCCCTTAGTCGCCTTTTACGACATCCATTGGGAAGAGATAGAGTGGTCCTATTCTTTTTTGGATTGGTGCCGGGAACAACATGGCACATTCGAGACATTTTCCGACGAATTATGCAAAATACTGGTAATGCTAAACAGTTTAGCTGGCGTTAGTGTAGAATTATATCCTGAAATTACACCCTAGCCCCTAAATAGGAAATAAATAGCTGCCGTATCAAATTATTTAAAGGGACATATAAATTTATTGATTGAAGGGCCACAATCATTGATACAATTACTGTTATTTTGCAAAATAACGACTTTTAGCAACGATTGAAACTACATAAATTAGTTTAACTAGATAGCTCGTAGCCAAGAAATTAAAATCAAGCATGTTTGTACTTAATAACAATAATAGCCTGTTACAATAATCTATTTCAGTGATAACAGATTTCAAATGAAGCAATGAATGAAAAGTGAGGAATTATCTTTTAAATGGTTAGTCTAATACACGTACGTACAAAAAAGTATTGGACACCAACCATATACTAAAATGGAAAAAAAGATGTGGTTCCCGGCACCTTATAAAAAGAATAGGACCACTCCATCTCTTTCCCATGAATGTCGTTAAGGGCGACTAAGGGATAGGCTTACAAACTTCGGATTCTTTTTTAGGCGATAGGTTAGCAACTTGTCACTATTTGAATCTCAATTCTATCATTAAGCCAAATAGCTGAACGTGGCCATTCAGTCTTTTCAAGACTGTTGGCTCTGTCTACCCCGCAAGGGATATAGACGTGACCATATGTATGTATGAAAAAAGGCCTAAAATTACTTATACCGCGTAATCTAGTACGCAAAGAGAGAAAGCAATGACTATACTTGAAATTGTTTATTTTGAGAAAGATGATCAGTACAAATAAACATGTACTAACAATAAGAAAGTTATGACGGTCAAGTGGTTTTCCAACTACACAATAAAGAAACTCAGCTGCAGCCATAACATTCTTTAAATATCAAAAGAAGCAATATAAAACATACACTTAACACCAAATAATAGACCACATATAACGATAAAGCTGTTTAACAGCGAATTCCAAAAGAAGCTACAATTTACGAAGTAAAATAACATAAAGAACTAGGTGTAAATACTACTATAATTTTCCCATAAGTTCTGTATTGAGAAACGATTTATCATGTACCCGACGACATGTCCAATGCGTGTATACAAACACTTAATGAGGCGAAAACTCAAAGAAAACAAGCTATGGATGACGCCTACGCAAATTCCAATGGTGATCTATGAGGAACCACTGAAACTTGATCCGATGGAGCCTTAATTTTGGTCGTTATTATAGGTCTTCTATCGTTGGCTGGAGATGTCAATGCGTTTGATACATTACTTTGTTTAGTTACTTATATTGTAGCATTGATATGAAAGAGAAAGGACGCGGAATATAGTACAGGTATACTAACAAATTGATCTTTATTATAAATGTATGTTTTTATATAGTACTAGCGGTAAGGGGCAATGTTGATCCATAGATTTGCCCGTTGTGGCGACTAAGTCAAAATAACGCTTTTTAAAGCTTTTTGCCAGGGTTTTTACGCGGGCGGTCTGTGGGTCCATTGTACCAAAAGATCGCTGGATGCCATTCGTGTCCAGTACAATAATATTTTTAGAATGCTGCTAAGACTCCCTCGATTCTGTAGTGCCTCTGAAATGTTTGCTCAGGCAAGAACGGATGGAGTTCATGCTGTGATCCGTAAAAAAATGGCATCTTTGCTAGGGCGATTAAGAGCGAGTCATAACAGCATCCTGAAAACTGTAGCGGATAGACCGGAAGCACCAATAATGGGCCACCTTGTGCGGGGGACCATGCCGATAGCTGTGTATGGCCAAATATGAAGCCGAGTTTTTCAGCGGCATCCCGGTGTACAGTTATTCTTTTTATTGGGTACCTTTTAAAATTTCATTTTCCATATGTATTTACTAACACTATCTCTAAGTTTTCTGTATTACTAACAAAGTGGATCATGATATCTGAATAAATAAATTAAATTATATAAAGAACTAGACATTGTACTAAACGATATTAAAGTAATAATAACTTAATAGCTATGATTTGTTACAAATAATAAAATATATTATGACGTCAAATCAAAATATGCAAAGCAAAAAAGATGACCATTTAGATAGAAAGCATGATATTCGTAGTGAATCTTCGTCTAATTATTAATAAAAATGTGTTTATGTAATTTATATTTTTTGTTTATTCTAGTGCATTTAGTTCATTTGGTTCCCGGCACCAATAGAAAAAAGGATAAGGCGACTAAGGAATAGGCTTATGAACTCGGGATTCTTCTTTTAGACGACGGGCATGCAACCTGTCACTTCATTTGAATCTCAATTCTATCAGTAAGCCAAACAGTTATTCTAGTTTACATGGTTCTTATGGATTTAATGGAACAAAAACTGCCAAGAATATTAGAACTATTTTATATTTAAAACAGTTACAAATAGACTTTGCTTTCAAAGCGTATTTTCACAAAAGACCGCTACACATTGATATACCAGGCACTTAAATGATGTGGCTTCGACGAAGTGACGATTCGCGAAAATACCTTCAAAAATGAGACGCCATGAACATATATTGTACACTATATGTAGGTAGCTATAGATTAAAAAATGCAAGGTTTAAAACATGCGACATCGGGGCAGTTCGCTCGTCTTAATAATTGTGAAACAATGCCATATTAGCTCCGGCCCTCATACTGTTAAATTGACACTTGAAGCCCTATTGTTTCCACAGCCATCGATATGGATTCTTTTATTTTCTTTCGTCTACCTGCATTTCTTTAAACGTCAAGAACTCTCGTCTCTAGCACCCTTAGAGGCGCCAGAGACCTTGAGAATCGCACTTGTGTCCGGCTAGTATTCCTGACCTTTTTAATCGCTGAGTTGTAAGGTACTGCATATCGTTTACTTGGTCGATGTCATAATTATAATCGTTGCAATAGTTAACACTAAAAAAAAAAAAAAAAAACTGAGTCACGGAATAAAGATTATGAGTGTTTAGTGGGTTGGATGCCAGATCAAACCTTGCACATCTTGTGACAGAGCACTAACTGGCTCCTAGCCTAACATAATAAACATGCTCCATTCATTAGAGCTAGATTGAAAAAGTTGTGGCAAGTTTAAATTAGAATAGTAATAAGTCGTTATTCGAAAATATAATAGTATTCTGACTTTTAATATCACGGAAATAACTATCTTTAAAATAGTAACAAGCATACTAAACATTGTAACTGCTAAGATGACACAATCTTTTATTTGCCATCGATAAATATTGACCGACGATTTCTAATGGGATTCCACACGCGATGTATCGATTTGCAGATAAAGTCGTCGAGGAGCGTACAAACGTCGTATTAATTCAACAATACTTGTTAATTTGTGCACTAATGTGTAATGTGAATGATCTTTTGGATCCGAGCCAATAAGATAAAGAAATCGAAACTGACAACTGGATCGAATAAGACACAGCTTGATTTTAAAATAAAATAGAACTGGACAAAACAACTACACTAATTATGTTTTCGAAATAAAAGTTGAACGTCAGACTTGTATAAGAAAACATAAAACAAAAGCAGAATCAAAAAATAGATAGATTATTTTTAAAACAGCACGCTAAAGATATAATGAAAATTATAACATCAGAATGGCATTTAAAATTAAATATAGAAGATTATATTTAAACAAACACGCACGAGAGAAGCTGATTGCGGCCAGACAAACGTCTGTCTACATTTCGAAACTGTCACAACTGGCCGCATAGCTTAATTAAGTACATTTTAAACGGAATCTTTTTAGACACTTCCATTCTGACTCACAATGAAACTTTTTTCACACACAACGTGATCACTCAATCGTTGTCAACCACAAGATAAAAGACCTTTTAAAACACACTTCATGAGATATCAAGTAAGTACGAAAAACTAAAAGTCTCATCTGTCGCCGCTAAAAATATTAAAGAGTCAATTGAATTATGATTTATGGCATATTGAGGCCAAATGGAGCCTGGCCAACTTCAAGTGGCAAGTATTGTGACTTGTACAGATGAGAAAAACACTTTAAATGTCGACTATGATGAACAACATAAATAAACAATTAGCGACAAAGTAGTCACTGGATGAATACGAGTACTAATGGAGTATGTATGTTGTAGTGACGTAATATGCAATGTAAAAGATTATGGACTACTGAAGCTATAAATTTTGCGATATTTATTAATAAACATTGCAATTGCATCTACGACTTTATTAACAAATCAGTTTCGCAAATTATAAATTATCGATTTGCCTACTTAGCAACGTTTAATTGTATTATTATTATTCATTTTATAGTGCGAATCATTTATTTATTAAAATTTCATTCCATGTCATCATATCGTATGTTATTTCTAAATATATGATTCTACTGGTCAAATTAATTTCAATAATTCCTTATACGAGTTATTCTGTTAAGAATGAAATTGACTATTATAATAAAATTTTATATAATTATCATAAATTATCTAAAATCATAAGTTTAATTAAAAATATTAATATTGAGCAAGATGTTCATAAAGATGTCAATGT
Organism: Amyelois transitella; assembly: GCF_032362555.1. Lineage (NCBI taxonomy): Eukaryota > Metazoa > Arthropoda > Insecta > Lepidoptera > Pyralidae > Amyelois > Amyelois transitella. The sequence continues at coordinate 1,009,422 of NC_083519.1, read as the reverse complement.
TTTTTCAGTCTATGTATTTCGAAGCATACGCTCATTGTGTCCCCTAAAACATCGATCTACACCATGAGCTATCATCAGATTAGCAGAAGGGATGAAATAATTACTGATTCTAAAGCTAAACTCTATTTAATTTAATTTGAAATCAAACTTGTGGGCAATGGGTTAGGAACCTGTCAACCTGATTCAAAATCTCAATTCCATCATCTAGCCATACAGCTGAACGTGGCCTTTCAGTCTTTTCCAAACTGTCGATATAGACGTGACTATATATATCAAACTTTTAGACAGGTCCATACATGTTTCCGTTGGTAACAGAAAGTGTCAAATTACAATTTAAGACACTTAACTATGTTGACGACAGACGACTTCCCCATTGAGTGACGGCCAATTTGTGTCGTATGCTTTTTTTTGAAATAGATACGGGTTACAAAAAATCATGTCAACAAACGTAATATTGGAGTTGGTTCGTTGGCGCCGACGATTCTGCTTAATAAGATAATGACTGTTGAATTTTTTGAGTTTTGTATGATGTTGAAATATTACCTGCCACTTGTGGATGGGTTTGCACAAAAGTTTCCTTTGCTTTCTAGTTTTAATATTTTTTTGTTGAATCGTATTGTTTATGATTCACACACATAAAAAATATTTAAAGGTTTTGGAATTGTTACAATTCTCTAGGTTTATTTTCAAAGTTACCTTACATTTCGCGTAAATTATCTACGATTCAGAACTTCAGATTCTGCTCCTTCATAAAGTTTACGGTACGCTCCATTTTAAGAAGAATGAAGTTTTAGTTAACTGTAGCTAAATTTCATTATGGACAACTTAACAGCTTTCTGCTGAATGTTAAATACAGCTTTCTAACGGCCTTTATTTCATCATCAATAAAAAAAAATTTAAAAATTATGTCACCTGTCTCGTTATATCTTATTATTATATTTTATTAATTCATTTATATTTGGTTAGTAACTAAAATAGGCAACAATGTAACCATTAGGTAGGCTGACATTTTGGTTCTTCACTCCCATTATAAAGAAACATATTGTTTTTGTAATCTGAGTCATGAGGTAAAGCTATTCTGTCATCGCATTACTTGGGACTTTCTAAGACATCTTTATAATTTTAAAGTTGTAAGCGACCTAACGGTTTTAACTTTCGGAAATTTTAGAAGCTTCAATTGTAATCTAAATATTGTAATGTTTTTAACTCGTCCCGATACCCCTTGTTGAAAACAGTAAGACAATATTCATATAGATTGTAGGTTTAGGTAACAAAGCAATTAGATCGATTAGGTGGTGCTCATATTATGGAAGTACTTACAAAGATGTTAGAAGTGGCAGTCCTTTTAAGTGACTTTTTTAATACTTTCACAAGCAATTTGTTAATGGAGATGTAATAGCATTCGGTATATATGTCCAGCTAGTAAAGTGGGGATAGATTTGTAATTTTAGGAAATTCTTAAATGCATATGAAGAGAAAAAAGGAACAACGTGGAATAATTATGATTGTCTTAATTTACTAGCCTTAAGTTGGGAAGACCACTTAAGTAATTTAAAAGTTGACAAATGGTTTCTGGAGGCTGTTCCGCGCAGGCCTCTCGCCACCTAACATGTCAAATTATGGAAGGAAGTATTACAAACATGGGTAGGAAAATTATATCCAGGTAAAAGTTCTGGTCAAAGGCAAACAAACCTACCTGCATGCATGAAGAGAGTTATGAATGTGGATGAAGCGAAAGAAGTATGCAGGGATCGTTGCAAGTGGGGAGATGTAGTCTCTGCTTACCTGGGAAAGAAGAATAATTTTATGTATGAATGTAAATTAAATCTCTCCTACAACTTTAATCTCGTCTCAGCGCAGGCGTGGAATGATAAATCAAATAAATTTTCAATTAATCGACGCCAACCTAGTCTTATGATGAATTGTGTGGTAGCTTAAGGTTTTGATATCACTTTAAGACTTATCCAATCGGAGTTTAATTAATCTGAAAATTTCGCATTGAAATTCTTAATATTTGATATGTATTTTGCCATATTTTCAAGTTAACACTGTAGTAACTTTGTATTATTTTTTATAAATTTAGGGTCAATTATATTTATATTTGCTAGAATCAAGAAAGTATTTTATTAGTAAGATAATCTGTTCCGCATTAAGTGCGCCATATTAGAAAATGAAAGGCGACTAAAAATTATTACTTTCTTTGAACCACAAGTCGGTTCGATTCCTGGTCAGGTCATAAAAACGTAATCTTACTTAATCTGCCAATATCCTTGATGTATATCTATATAGGTATTTTTGACAAAATATAGTATCATAAAGTTAGCACCTCGAATGACAAAATTTGAAAATAATTTAGGGCCAGCTTAATTTGTGTCGTTCACAACATATCCCAACTTATTTCATATTTATTTTTTTAAGACGAACGACGGCCTAGTCAAACGTTATTTTAATCAAATCAAAGACGTTCTAGCAAAAGGTCTGGTCAGGACTGAGACTGGGAGTTACGAATGTGGATGAAGCGAAAGAAGTATGCAGGGATCGTGGCAAGTGGAAAGATGTGGTCTCTGCCTACCCCTGCGGAAAAAAGGCGTAATTTATGTATGTATTTTTTTAATCTGCTGTCAAAACAAACCCTCTCACACATTGAAACATTTCGTAAACTCGAGATCTCGCGTTTTTAATCGATCGACAACCGCATTACCATTTCCCACGTAGCATTGTCACGAACAATTGCTTGCGGTCCATTCAAATGGTCATTCTTCAGTTTCCAAGAAAACAATAACCGAAGTCCAAATCGCCGGGGTTTCTCGGAAAGGGTGCGGTCAGACCTTTCTTTGTTGGACGAAAAAAAATAATCGCCACGATGCATTTGAACTCTTATTTGTAGGTTAGTTGGTTAGCGAACGTTTGTTAATATATAGTTATGTTCTCGTCTTTGTAATATTTTGTAGGATTATTTTAGACTAGCCGTGCCCGCGACTTCGTCCGCGTGGAATAGTTATTTTGGGCGTCATGGAAGCTCTTAATGATGAATCATTTTCCCCTGTTTTTTTACATTTTCCATTATTTCTTCGCTCTTAATAGTTGCAACGTGATTTTATAAGGCCTAAAAAGTTTCTCGATAAATGGTCTATTCAACACAAAAACAATTTTCAATTCGAACCAGTAGTTCTTGAGATTAGCGCGTCTAAACAAACAAACAAACTTTACAGCTAAATATTAGTATAGATTACGGATAAGGAATTTTTAAGTTATATACTTGGATTCCTCTTGTAGGTGACGGGCTAGCAATTCAGATTCAAACAGTGAGAGGTTGCTAGCCCATCGCTTAAAAAGAAGAATCTCAAGTTTATAAGCCTATCCCTTAGTCACCTTTATGACATCCATGGGTACGAGATGGAGTGGTCCTATTCTTCTTTAAGGAGAATGAAATTTTAAAATTTTGTCGTTATCAAGGTAACTGTGGTGGTTTAGTGTTAGGCTTATAATTATTTTAAGGTACCTAATAGAAATATGCAAAGTTCAACGCTTAAATACGTCCTTTTAATACGACTATAGATAATTTAATACCTTTAATATTTACGATTACAATAATCAAAGTCTTTTAGAATCTAGGTATTCTGTCACCTAAAAACCAAATAAAATGAGATTAGGCGCTAAGCTGAGTTTCTTTTTGTTTAAAAGAATTGGTACAAATAAAACACGGACCCCACACGAGCCCTTGGAGCGTCCTGTTACTAAGTAAACATTACGAGGTACGAGGAGGAAAAAAAAGGTAATTTATATTTCCGGCCAGAGGTTGAAGTTTAAATACAATTTTGAAACAATCATCGGAATTTTACGATTTTGATTACTCAAAATATTGAGTGATTGGTGTTGAATTTTGAACGTATGGTCCATTTCTTAAGGTTAAGAAAGAAAGAAAAAATGTTTATTTGGTATAACAACTTTTGTATCAAAATGCTCTTTTATTTATTTATTTAAACTTCATTGCACAAAATACAAATGTATAGCACAATTGGCGGACTTAATGCTAGAAGCATTATCTACCAGTCAACCATTGGGTCTGATAGAGAACTTTTTGTGTTTTATTGCATATTCGACGATTCACATCTCTCTTTTTAAAATGTTCGAAATTTAATACTTAAAAGTTCGATGAGGCCCTGTCCCACTTTTACAGTCAGCCAGTCTTATAAATTCTTTTCTTTAGTCTGTAAGCCATTCTGTCAACATGTACTCAAATAAAAGTAACTTGATATGTCTATTATATAACAATATTATTTAATAGTTTTTTTTTGTAAATGCGAGTAGTTAACGGGTATTAAATACAACGCGCAGTGATCTACTATAATAATGACGTTGCGTTATCAAATCTTTATAATTTTTTTAAGAAATAATAATAATTAAACTAAAAAGATTAAAGGTCTAGTTTTTAATATAGTTTTACTTTCGAAGAAAAATTGAAAATACGCAGGTTTGGAAAACTTTACCTGTCCAATTTCGGATATAAGCAATCAGATACACAAATAACACTAAGTGCAAGTTAAGATATCATTGAATTCATCTGAATATAATCTGAATATTGCGCATTAACACCAAAGGTAGTTGTTAATTTCAAAATCAGGAGACTTATAACTAAGTTGTTGGCGCCGCTGACTAATTATATAAAATTATATACCCGTAGTGCAGTAAATAAGTCAGGATTGTTGGTAAATCATCGACACTTATCTTGTTAATATTGTACTTGTAATTTAATACGCGAAAATTTATGTTTTTTTTTAATCTTTCATACAAATAGCGAAAAGTAAACGTTAGAAGATATCAACAAATAAAAAAAAAATACTGAGAGAAGAGATAAATGGAGGACGCTCCAGTTAACTCCACCGAAAAGAATTAGCTCTTAAGAAGAAGAAAAAGAATCTTTCAAGCAAATACTAACTATGAAATGTTTCTTTATTCTACGCGACACATAACCTAAAAGAAGTATTCTAAGTTTTTATGCGTTTCTCTTCATTGACTTTCAATCTGCACTAAAATTGCGCAACATCTTTTCTGATATTATACCAAAATATTAGCTCAACTGAACATATATCATAGCCATATGATAGCCTTAATGATATAATTGAGATTCGGGAAGAAGGCATATCCCGGGTTCCTCTTCAGAGCGGTGAGGATGAAACCGGGACTAAAGCCTGAAAAAGAAGACCAGAATAGCAGATCAACTGAACATCACGATTCAATAAACAGTTACATAACTTCTGATGGTAAAAATTTGTCTATATCTTAAAAACACTTCATAAGTAGTAATAGTAATTTTATGTAAGCCTACTCAAAAGAACATTTACATGATATTAATGTCCAAACAATGAATATAACAGTCAGTCACGCAATCATATTGGCTCCATACAAATCGTTATTTTCACATTATCGTCTCTAGAAGTCTGGACGTATTAATTGATTTAGGTACTTTGTTTTTTGAGAGCAGCAACCATTTGATAGTTTGAATACATTTCAATTTAACAAATTGATACATTTATTCACGTTTTTTTACCCGGAGGAGTAGGCAGAGACTACTGCTGTCCACTTGGCAGGATATGTTTGCTTCTTTCGCTTCGTCCACATTAATTATTTATCTTCTTTTCTGCCGGTTCGTTCCCGATTAGATCAAGGCTCGTTTCACAAGAATTGGTTAAATGAACTGAATAATAAAAAAAAAATCTCTTCATCTTGTGGTCTAGCTACTTGCTCTTTAACTACTCTACTAACTTGTGAAATCAGTTCTTATTAAAAAACCTTATGAACTAAAGTTGTTTAAACAAATCCTCGTATTTTTCTAGTGCAGTTAAAAATTATTTCAGTCACAAATTATTGTTCTAAAAAATTATAAACAGTTAAACCCTGGCTCTCACTACGTCTCTCACTGCTAGATCCAGTCCAGTTATCGACAGTAAAGATAAAAACGTCCAACATGACGATAAAGACGATAAAGTAGGTACAAGTGAAACAGGAAAACTCTGGAAATCTCCACGAGGTCTCATCTTGGTGTTCGACAATCGGAGAAACATAAATACTAACTACTTTATGAGCAAATATTCACTTTAAAGTGATAGCTTCCGGCACCCTCCAACTAAACCGGCTCAAACACGGTTGCAGTGGTTTTAAGGTCGCATTCCATAGTTAAGTATGAGTCAGTAGGCTACGCTATTGATAGAGATGCGACGCTATGCAAAATAATTTACACTTAAAAGTTTGATGAGCTAATCATGAGGTTTTTAAACAGAAGACGCTGCGTATGCAAATAAAAATAAAGGTAAAATACGAATAATTATTAAGACGTATGATGATCTATTTACATTATGTGTAGTACGATTTTTAAATATATTTATATGCTAATTTACTTAAATCATAGCTAACACTAGCAATTTTTTTTTTCGTAACGTGTATTTTCAAGATACAGATTCCATTTTTCAAAACAGATTCCATCAGATACCAGGTGTCCATCTTCTAGAGTTTTGTGAATGTTGGTAAAGTCGTGGTAAACATAAAAGGGTTATATGTTGACTCTTGCCACGGTCTGTGCAAACGTCTTTTGCTTCATCCACATTCATTATTTCACAGAATCTTTTTGGTTAAGGAAACTCATTTTAACCATAAAAATCACCTAAAAGACTCGAAGCGATGCTTAGTTTCCATAGCTCTACATATCTATACGCAAACGTGGAGTGACGCCCTTACTTTGGGAACAAACTTAATGAGTTGCCGGCCAAACACGCTCTATTTGCAGCGGCTGTAACTTTGTAATACCTCCATACTTTCTTCTTGGAAACAATAGTGTGAAATCAGTTGGTTTATTTAAAGAAATTTTAACAAATATTGTTGCGAGAGTATGACTCGATGATGCATAACAAATTGAATGTTACTATTTCTAATTAATTATTTTAAAATTTCTTATTGAAAGGACATACATTTTTAAAGTAGCATTAATTTTTTTTAATAGAAACACTATACTTTAACCTCAAAAATAAAGCTATCATATCACAGTGTATTCCCATTTCTAAAGAAGGCGAACAAGTTGTACTAAGCAGGCTGTAAGATGTGATAAAAGTTAGAAGAGAAACTAGAAGATATCTGGACCGACGCGATCAAAAACCTGAGCATAAGTTGGTAGACAAAAACACTGACAGACAACTATAGCATCTATAGTCACATCTACTTATATCTCCCATGGGACAGAGCCAATAGTCTGGAAAAGAGTGAAAAGCCACGATCAGCTGTATGACTTGAGGATAGAATTACAATTTAGATCGTCACTACGTGATGTTGCTAACCCATCGCCTTCAAGAGGAATCCCATCTCAATCCCAATATGTAAGGCTTTGCCTTGATTCCAAAAGCATTTTTAAGATAAATAATAGTTTAAAAAAAACTAAAAAACTACGCTTTTATTGCTAATCAAACTAAAAAATAGAAAATAAAAATTAATGACAAAGGAATTCAGTAGTAGCAAGTCGAACAATCAGTTATAGTCAGTTGTAGTAGTAATTACCTCGGATTAAAATTATAACAAAATTAAATTTATAAACAAAACAATTTAAATCAGAGTAAAAAGCGTGGGGTGCCTGGTGTAGTAAATATTAAAATCATTCTATTAGCATATATTTATGACAAGAGAGTTATGAAAATGAAGTAAAATGCACCCCACGCTTTTTACTCTGATTTAAATTGTTTTGTTTATAAATTTAATTTTGTTATAATTTTAATCCGAGGTAATTACTACTACAACTGACTATAACTGATTGTTCGACTTGCTACTACTGAATTCCTTTGTCATTAATTTTTATTTTCTATTTTTTAGTTTGATTAGCAATAAAAGCGTAGTTTTTTAGTTTTTTTTAAACTATTATTTATTTTCTATTTTTTAGTTCGATTTGCAATAAAACGGGTAGTTTTTTAGTTTTTTTATACAATTATTTTTTGGAAGTTAACACTTCTGGTATAACTATCTTACTAGAAAAGACTTTCCCAACCATGCGCCCATCGCCGGAGGTTTTCACAACTAACTTTCTTAAAGTTATATGTGGCCTGATTGGATTAAATCTCATAATATTCTCATCATCATGATTCTTTTTAAGGCGATGGGCTTGCAACCTGTCACTATTTGAATCTCAATTCTATCTTAAAGCCAAATAGCTGAACGTGGCCTATCAGTCTTTACAAGACTGTTGGCTCTGTCTACCCCGCAAGGGATATAGACGTGATTATATGTATGTATGATGATTGTTAAACCCAGTTGAAAAGAATTTTATAGTGATAAATCACTGTTAATAATATTTTTCGACTATCCAGCAAACGTAATAATTTTCGATTGTGGCCTTGCCAGGAATCAAACCATAAGATTAAGAGGCAGATTGATACAGGAACAAAAATATTTCAAACATACCTCCACTGCCTTTACAACCAGGAACGCAACAAAGTTTATCTGAAGACATCGTGGCACTTTTGTTGTAAAATCTGTCTTTCACAAAAACAAACACAAACTTGGGACTCCTATCTCAAATAATAAGGTACTTTTTACAGGAGTCCTATCTCAAAATATCTGCACAACACAGTAAACACAGTCAAGAGTCCAATCTCAGATGATAAAATTACACGAATATCCGGAAGAACAAAGCTCGACTCAACGGAAGATTTCAAACTCCAAATAACGACAAGTTATCAGCACAAAACAAAGTGCAAATAGGTAAATACACAGGCACCGGTAAAAAACTACAGAAAGAAAGTTTACAGGTGTTCGAATCGAATTCAATCAAAACTTACTGCAAAACTTATTTGACATAAAAACTGTCACTCATTTTCCAAACGAGTATTACAGTGTTGCTATTATAAATAGGCAAAAGATACCTAATGTTAATTCAAGAATTGCATTAATATGTTAAATACGTATTAAATATCGCAAAGTTCTGTAGGTAGTAACTTTATTCTTGTATTTTTGTAAATTTAGTTGTTCAATTTTCATTTATTACTTTTGTTTTATTACTTATATATTTTTTATTGTTTTAAAATATTCTACTAATTCTACTATGGTTTCTAATGGTAATTCTAAATGGAGCAATGCGATGAAATAAAGAAGCCTCAGGTTAATAGTAACATTATATGGAAATATATTACATCTCTTTTTGACTCATTATACGTCAGAACTTCTTGGTTTCTTGTATGGAGATTACTGGCACTGGTGCTATCTCTGTCTCTCTTACTCTCATACGAAGGATCTAAAAATGAATTTATTAATCCTGGCAGTTTTAATAAGGATAATGAGAAACTCTTATCAAAATATTGCATTGTCATCGGTCCTTGATACGTGTGCAAAGTTTCAAGTTGATCAGACGTTTAGAAATCAGTGAAAATTAAGCTCAAAGATTCCGTTACATACATACATACATACAACCCAAGCTAATAAAAGCGTAGTAAAAAAGGGAATAAAAGTTCTTACAGCAGAGAGCCCAGGCGACACACTTTTATCAGCGATCGTGGTAGGTAAGTGTAAACATACATACATACGTCACGTCACGTCTATGTCCCTTGCGGGGTAGACAGAGCCAACAGTCTTGAAAACACTGAATGGCCACGTTCAGCTATTTGGCTTAATGATAGAATTGAGATTCAAATAGTGACAGGTTGCTAGCCCATCGCCTAAAAAAGAATCCCAAGTTGTAAGCCTAACCCTTAGTCGCCTTTAACGACATCCATGGAAAAGAGATGGAGTGGCCCTATTCTTTTTTGTATTGGCGCCGGGAACCACACGGCACTAATATATAAGTAATAATAATCGGTGTGAAATCAACCTGCTTGATTAAGTTCGACTCAGCGGGTGTGGTCAAATTTCCGTTAATTGATTGGTTGATTTTAAATTGCCAGTTTAATAAAATGTTGCGTCGCATGACACGGTTGCGAATATTGATAAATTATGTAAGATCTTTGATATTGCTTCAATACGAGAGTGTACATGAATAGAATCAAAGAAAATATAACTTAGGATTTTTCTCATAAGCGATGGGCTGGCAATCTGTCCCGATTTGAATCTCAGTTCTATCATTAAGACAATTAACAGCTGAACGTGGCCTATCAGTCTTTAAGACTGTTGGCTCTGTCTACCCCGCAAGACTTGATATTGTATGTATGTATGTATGTGTATGAATAGAACCAACATTCACCATTTTCCACCTGGTGTTAGCCTCAGTTGCGACCCCACCTCTTTGGAGACGAGCCCGGGGTCCTAAGATCACTCATGATCCTGGAATAATTAAGTCAAGCTTAAAACACTAACGTTGCAGTAGAACCTTTTAACCCATGTTTGAGATGACATGTAGGCAGAGACTATCTCTTTCCAATTGCCACGATCTCTGCATACTTCCTTCCTTCCTTCGTTTTCGCGTACTCTTGACCTGACCCTTTACCAGGACGTCCTTAATTTGATCAAGATACGTCCGTCTAGGTCTTCCCACTCCGACCTTTCCCTCCACACTCTCTTTGTATATCTGCTTAGTCAACCTGCTTTCATTCATCCTCTCCACATGACCAAACCATCTTAACATACCCTTTTCTTGTGAAAGAAGATGTAGTTTCCTGTAACTACATCTTCTTTCACATGACATATACAGTTGCCAAAATATTTTGGTATGGCGATATATTTAAATGCCAAATAGCTGAATGTGGCCATTCAGTCTTTTCAAGACTGTCTACCCCACAAGGGATAAAGACGTGACCATATGTATGTATGTATGTATGCGGGCAAAAAAATATTGCCTATAAAGGCGAATGGATTTTTTTTACAAAGTATTGATTAACATTAATATATTAATCATTATCATTTATTTCTTGAATATGTACAGGTTATCCATAGGTCTTAATTTTCTTGGTATTAAGTTCAAAATACCTTTGTTTATTTAAAAAAAAAAACCAAAAAATACTTTAAAACTAATTTAAACTAATGAACTTTGTTTGCCATTAGTGTTGCCAGAATTAACTGTTAATTTTCAGAACCTATAAATGACGCAACAGACAATGAACAGAGTTTACAATGGGGTGTTAGAATTAACATTACAACTTGAACTGTTGCATTAGAAGCTAATAATTACTCTATTTGTCAAAGAACATAATTATGTCGTGCGTGTGTTCTGACCTTTATGTTGTGTGGTCCAATTGATAAGATGATACAGTTGTATTTTTTAGTAAGTCAGTTTGGGAATTCTTAGTCATACTACATTTTAAGGAAGCAGATTGTATCATCGCAATCTCGGTTTATATCTAATAACGATTTTTTCAGTATTGAACAGAAAACTGGTATCCAGAGCGCACAATGTTGAAAAGACTAAACGTCACGTTTAGTTTTATGGATTATATTTAAAGATGGAATTGAGATTCAAATAGTGACAGATTACTTGCCTATTGCCTACAAGTGGAATCCCACTGTGAATACATTGTGATTCTAAATTTAAAATCAGAGAGAGAGAGATAAAGAGTACTATTCAACGGGTTTTAATAATAATATTACACTTCCCTTTTTACGTTTTCTAACTGTTACTAAATTATTCTCAATTCCACCACTCAGCCCTCCAGATGAACGTAGCCATCGAGCCTTTAACTTTTGGCTCTGTCCACTCCGTAACGAATAAAGACGTGATAATATGCACGAGGTGTTTATTCTCGCCCGGGATATACTTGCACAGAAGAGTAATTATATTATTTTATATGGATATATAAATACATACATATAATCACATCTTTATCCCTTGCGGGGTAGACAGAGCCTACAGTCTTGTAAAGACTGATAGGCCACGTTCAGCTATTTCGCTTTAAGATAGGATTGAGATTCAAATAGTGACAGGTTGCTAGCCCATCGCCTAAAAGAAGAATCTCAAGTTTATAAGCCTACCCCTTAGTCGGCTTTTACGACATCCATGGGAAAGTATATATATGAGCGATTTGTATATCGTAATATTTTATATTACGGATATACAAATCGCTCAGCGCGTATCTTGGACCACAAAATAAGTGCCCCCGGTAGACTATCAATATTTCAGCGGAGGGCGGCTGGGCCCGGCTTGATTTATAGGCAATATGCTCTTGAAGTTGTTATTCCCATCCGAACGTCTGTGTTCTTACGTTGCTGACATAACAGTGGTCTAATTGACAGCTGTAAATCTTTATCTCCGTAGTCATTTCGATTTGGGTGGAATATTTCGTGAAAGTATTCAGGGATCGTGGCAAGTGGTAAGATGTAGTCTCTGTCTAAGTGTCTTCTCTTCTAGGAATAATGATTTCATTTATCAACGTTTGAAGGTTGTTAGGTTGACGTGCCGTGTGGTTCCCGGCACCAATACAAAAAAGAATAGGACCACTCCATCTCTTTCATATGGATGTCGTAAAAGGCGACTAAGGGATAGGCTTATAAACTTGGGATTCTTCTTTTAGGCGATGGGCTAGCAACCTGTCACTATTTGAATCTCAATTCTATAATTAAGCCAAATAGCTGAACGTGGCCATTTAGTCTTCAAGACTGTTGGCTCTGTCTACCCCGCATGGGATATAGACGTGACCATAATATGGTCACGTCTATATCCCTCCATGCCATGTCCATGCGGGGTAGACAGGTATACATATTATGTATGTATGTATGTATTCAGGGATCGTGGCAAGTGGAAAGATGTAGTCTCTAAGTGTCTTCTCTTCTAGGAATAATGATTTCATTTATGAACGTATTTCTTATAGGTAAGTTAAGTAAAGATTACTCTAAACTAATGAGCATGTATAAAGAAGTAATTATGTAATTATCAGTTTAGACTGATGAGCTTGTATAAAGAGAGTTGTGAATGGAGATGAAGAGAAAGAAGGAAAGGATAGTGGTAATAGAAAGATGTAGTCTTACCTACTGCCCTGCGAAAAAGGCGAGAGTTATGTATGTTTTTTTTTAGGTAAGGGTTCTCTTACGGTGAGGGAAATCATTGTTATGAAACCTGTAGGCAACTGGATGTGTTACCATGATCCATGATCACGGTTACACATTCAGTCGCCTGAATGTGCAGGTTTCCTCGCGAAATTACACTACACCTTAAGATTCTTATATCTAAATACCATTAAATAATCCTAAGGTAGTCCACTTGGTTCACTCGGTTAGTGTACCAAAACTCTTATATTTTGTGTCTCTAATATTATAGCGCAAATAGCAGTTTTTAAGATAATATTTTAATGTAGGCCATATTATAATCGAAAACTGGTTTTCGCAAACAACTATACGACTAGAATTTCCACGTTGTCTAAGGTTTTCAAATTAAGCAGAAAATACTGTTAAGTGATTAGCAGTTAACACGAGCTTTAAGTAGTTATTTGTTAACTATGTTCTTAGTGGTTACCTACTTTTGATTTAAGATATTGTATTGCAATATATACTCTATGATTTATCTTTTATCTCAAAAATTTATGTCAAAAATATACATGCATTAAGAGGCCATTATGTCAAGCTCGGGTCATACATGGTTATCATTAATATAATCCTCCGTGCTGTAATAGGCTTTCCTACAAAGGTCTACGCGATTAAGATTCTCTTTATGGCGATGGGCTAGCAACCTGACACTAACCCAATTTCACTTCCATTAAATCATCTACCTATCAAATAACAAACAAACCAGAAAGCTAAAGATAAGTTTTAAACACTAGTGTCAAACAAATTTAAAGCTTTAACAAATAAATAATAAAAATAATCATCTACCTGAATGTGGCCTTTCAGTCCATTGGCTCTATCTACTCAGTAATGATAAATTCGTACCCCGGGCTCCTCTCCAGAGTGGTGAGGATGCAACCGGGACTAATGTCAGGAGGATGATGTGGAACGTGAAATGTTTCCTACGGAACCGGTACGTAAAGGCGGACCACGGGCGCCAAGCAAGTCAAATTTAAATTTTTTATTCATTATTATAGGATACTTCATATCGCTTAATAATTGTCTAAACTTTTGGTTTCACAACATTGGTTGACGTCAAATAAATAACTTAAAACTAAGTTTACTGCCGCTTCCAAGGCGTCAGTGCAGAAGAAGCGGTAACAAACTACACTAGGTAGCGGAGGGTGCTACTGGGAACACATCAAGATGAGAGAGAGAAAGAGAGTATAGAGTTGTATTTGGTTAATCTATTATGCCAAAAATATTATTCAGTTTGTGCTTATAACAGCCACATGGTCATTAAAAAAAATCTAGCGTTTTAATTTTTTTATTGTTACGACAATTCAGGAACGAGATAATATTAATTTGAAACCACGTATTCTAATAACGTTTATTTATTACGATACTGGCCGATAAAGTTTTTCTTATGAACACCCTCATACACACACAAAAAAAAAATTAGTCGGAAAAACTTACCCGCCAAAACAGCGCACATAATTGGTCGAAAAAAAAATACACAATCACAACACGTCACCAAAATCCACTTCACTCTAACACTGAATCCGACAAAAAATCAACGAATCCCAAACACAGATCGATGTATCGATATTCGATAATCGTTGCAATCGATAATGGCGGCGCGTGTTATCGCCGTGCGCGTGCGCATGAGACTGGCGTAAGCTCTCGCCCGCTATTGAACTTGGCAAGTCTGAAAAGCTTTTGACAATGCGATTCGGTTTGATTTGCAATGATTTATTGTTTGACGTAGATTTCAATGGCCTGCTCAAATAAAATTTCTATAATAATAAATCTACAAGATAATGATTGAGATGAAAGCCATTCTTTTAAGTTTATACATATAATTCCTAAACTACTGAAGCGACTGATACTCTCTTTTTAATAAAATTAATTTGATTTGATTGACAAAAATAGTTTCATCAAATACAAACAATGAAAAGGATTTTGTTTTGAATTCTTATGATATTGTCATTTTTACATACCTATTCCAACGTACTTTTCCTACTGGCGACTGGAAGAGATCCCTGCATGGGATAAGTCCGCTATTGCAAGAAACTTTATTTAATTTTGGAGAAACAATAACAATAATAAAAAAAAATAGCAAAATGTCCATGAACAAACCGTTAGTTAGTTGCTTCTCAATAGTAAGTCAAAACCTGTCAAAATTTGATCAACAAAGCAAAACAACACCCAGAATTTATATCCGAATGTAACTACCACTTTTACCCTTAAAGTTTATAATTTATTCGAAAAATATCGTTGACAGTGTACAGTCACCGTTCAAACAACATTTACCGTCTATTGTTATTTGCGTACCTGCTGTAATTGCCCGCATTGTTGTCTCCTAAGACTTTCCTTAACTACAAAAGATTACAAATTCTATTATTTCAATTTTAGGGTTTAAAATCCAACGTTAAATAAAAAGGGCTTATTCTAAACAGTTACCTTGAAATATAAACATTTAGCGAAGTTTACTGTCTACAAAATAGAGTTTAAATTCGAATGAAGAAAGTCCAGTCTGTAGTTTCGCAAACAATCATAGGTCCATCTTCACAAATTCTTTATTTAAAATGCCTTGTCGCAGTCTCTTTACTTCTAAATACCCTTTAACAATATTTCCTTGCATACTCGTTGAAATAAGATATTTAAAAATATGTTTCACACGCGGTTTAAATTATTTTAAGTTGGTTCTACAATGTTCTGAAATACCTTCATTGAATTTCTTCCACGATCTGGTAGTGAAAAAGCACCCAGTGTTTGTCATTTGCTTTTCTTCCTACCCAGATTGTATAAGACGATCAAGGAAGGGTTATACGAGTAAACTTGAGATTTTTCTTTTAGGGCTAGCAGCGCGTCACTCTGTATCTCTTCAATCAACATAACGTGGCCTTTGAATCTCTATAATGCTCACGAATAAAGATATGTCTTATCGGGTTCATTGATGGTAGAGGTGGGATTCCAACTCGGCATCCCTCGTTCACGAGTCGTATATCTCAACCACTAGTCCACCAGTGGTCTAAAACTGTATCATGTTCCACTAACACAGTAGTTTTGTAAGCTCACGATGAATTTAACAATCGTATGACAGATAAACAAAAAGTCGTCATCTTCATCATTGGGTTTCCCACACCACTTTTAAAATAGAATACTAGATCATTGTTAAGTAATCATTGATAGATGATCTACATAAATTGTACTATGGGTTTTCCAGAACTGTAGAAGAGGACCACTCCATCACTTTCCCGCGTATGACTAAGGGAGAAACATTTTTACCATGTGCAACTACAAAGAGAAATTTGCTAAGATCGTAGCAAGGGGATATATTTAGGAAGACATCGTGAAGAAAGCTGCACAAGCAAGGAGCCCTCCAGAGGATAGAGAGCTTCTAAACTTGGTGATCGCTGTAAAGGGTAAGGTTCCTTTGCAAAAATCTCTAAGGTCAGAACGAAGTCAGAGAGAGCAGAAGAGAGAACGGAGAGGATCAGTCGCGTGTTACCTGATCTTAATCCAGGGTTATGGTCAAAGGCGTATCAAGACTCCTCTCTAAACAGAGGTGAGGATGTAACCGGGTTAATGGAGGGAGAAAATGACCCACTTCTAGTTAGTCAAAGATGGTCAGATCATCTCCAAGGAAGACCAGGTTGAGAGTCAAGAGCATAATGACATCCGACAAAAATTTAACACAACCGAATAACAAATCAAAATGAAACAAGATATATTTACGAACATTGTCCTCATTTAAAACACATGAACTTCGCAAAATCTCAAAAATATTTCAGAAAACATAATCATAATTGTGCGTGGGCGGACGGTACATCAAAGGAACTTAACTGTCTCTCAGTTTGTCAGTTTTGTCGCTATAAACAGTTGCTTACACCTTCGCACTGTCATGGCTGAGAGCTTAGCAATTTAATGTGGTATTGTCCTCTAAAGAGCATAGCAGATGAGACAGTTATTATACTCGTATAGCTAAACGCGTATTTGAGAGTTGATTGGTTATGTTTGATGGTCAAGTTTCTCTCGTGGAAGGTCATGAAGGTCAAATGACAGTCAGTTCACAGTATTGCAAACATGCATACAATCACGACTTTTTTCCATTAGCGACTAAATCTTGCTATTTCCATACTTCTCTTACTCTTATTTCTGTTACTTCGAATTCATTCAATAATCTTTTCCCCAATGAGTATATTAGTTGTCATTAGCCTTGATCTAGCTTTTTGCCAAAACGCTAAGTGAAATCTAAAGATACTGCAAGACAATTCTCGACAGAGTCAGTGGGGCCTTAAAACCATGGCAGAGAAGATGGAGATCACATTCAAGCGAAAATTGGATACTTACGGCCCAAAACAGAAATGAAGAGGTTGACGGAGGCCTACATCAAAATTATTCGGACAATTGAATGCCTATCGAACTAATAACGTTCAATTTTCCGAATAATTTGATGTATAGAGTTAAACAGAAGAGTTAAATAGAGTGTGCCGTGTGGTTCCCGGTACCAATAGAAAAACGAATAGGACCAATCCTTCTCTCTCCCATGGATGTCATACAAGGCGACAAAGGGATAGTCTTATATACTTACCTCTTTTAGGCGATGGGCTAAAACTTGTCACTATTTGAATCTCAATTCTATCAAAAAGCCAACAAGCTGAACGTGGCCTATCAGTCTTTTGATGATTGTTGGCTCTGTCTACCCCGCAAGGGATATAGACGTGATTATATGTTATGTTAAACAGAATACATCGTAGTACGTTTGGTTTCACCTATGTAGTCTCGTCAATGCACGTCGGGAATGTATTTTAATCAGACTACGTTGAAAAAGTAAAGACCACGTAACATGGATATACTTTCGTTATTAATTGGCATATTATACTTTAAGGCGATGGGCTAGCATACACACAATCACGTCTATATCCCTTGCGAGGTAGACAGAGCCTACAGTCTCGCAAAGACTGATAGGCCACTGGAGACCCAGACAGTGACAGGTCGCCAGTCCATCGCCCTAAAGAAGAATCCCAAGTTTATTAGCCTACCCCTTATTCGCCTTTTACGACATCCATGGGAAAGAAATGGAGTGGTCCTATTCTTTTTTGTATTGGTGCCGGGAACCACACGTCACTCTATGGGCTACCAACCTGTCACTATCTGAATTTCAATTTCATCATTTACTCATGCAGTTAAACGTGGCCTCTCAGTATTTCAAGACTTTCTGGCTTTGTTTTCCCCGCAAGGGATATAGACGTGATTATATGTGTTTGTTATTACGCTGCAAGTGTAGTAAAGTGTAGTAAATTGTACATAAGTTACGAAATGGCAATAATTTACAATAAATAAAAAATGAATAGGACCACTCCATATCTTTCCAATGTTTGTCGTAAAAGGCGACTAAGGGATAGGCTTACAAAATGGGCTAGCAACCTGTTACTATTTGATTCCCAATTCTATCATAAAGCCGAACAGTTGTATGTAGCCTATTGGTCCTTTCGAGACTAAATACTCTGTTCACCCCGCAATGGATATAGACATGTCGATATGTACATATATGTATGTAAATAATAAAAAAATTGGCATATATATGTATGTAAATAAAACAAATGTGTATATACAAAAGTGAGAATAATTCCAATTGAAAAAGTTAAAACATTGTGCCACTCAGTCTTTACTTCTAACTTTCTCAAGCAACGGGGCACGGTACAGACGTAAACAAAAACGTCTTTACATTCACGCGTCCGATCTTCGGTCACGTAACATCTATTTTTATGTACAATCAGCGCCGAAAGCCTTTTGATATCGGTATATCGGAAACTTTGATCTCAACGGTGGCCGAGATTAACGCGGTTCGAGGGACAAATAGTTGAATTGAATGATTGATGTGTAGTGTAACGTGTTAACTTTTTTTCGGGTGACTGTACTTACTTTGTAGAGTTATTTTGAATTTGATTGTGTGACAAAATTATGTCATTTAATTCTGTTCTCAGATGGTCTGATGGTTTAAGGTGTCTGAATGAAAATTCCTATGGACGACACAAGTTCGAATCCTGTTTGACCAATGACTGTTTTTGGTCAAATGCGCATACATTTGTAACTGGGACTAGGGAATAGGTACTTATGTGCCGTGTGGTTCCCGGCCTTTAAGAAAAGGACAACTCCACATCTGACCCATAGATGTCGTAAAAGGCGACTAAGGGAAAGGATAATAAACTCGAGATTCTCCTTGAAGGCGATGAGCTAGTAACCTGTCACTATTTGAATCTCAATTTCATCATCAAGCCAAAAAGCTGCACGTGGCCATTCAAGACTGACTTCTCAAGACTCGGCTCTGTGTCTGTGTGACGTCAATAGGTATGTTTAGAACCTCCGGCTAAGTCGGCGCCATCGATGCTTAATTTGTTATCCGAAATAAACAAGTGTTCAACTATTGTTTGTTTTGTCGAAAGCTCACGGGCGGTCGACGGCTGAAAGCACAACTTTGAAAGTTCAATTTAAGCACGCATCATGTTCTCCACTTAGTGTTAATATTTTAATTATATATTTCGTATTGAAAGGTGCCGTGTGGTTTCCGGCACCAATTGAAAACAGAATAGGACCACTCCATCTCTTTCCCATGGATGTCGTATAAGGCGACTGAGGGATAGGCGTATAAACTTTTGATTCTTCTTTTAGGCGATGGGCTAGCAACCTGTCACTATTTGATTCTCAATTCTATCTTAAAGCCAAATAGCTGAAAGTGGCATATAAGTCTTTTCAATACTGTTGGCTCTGTCTACCCCGCAAGGGATATAGACGTGATTATATGTATGTATGTATGTAAAATGGCATAAACACTGCCGTTTGTGGACAGAGGCGGACCCCGGGCTCCTTTCCAGGGAGAACGCAATTTGTGTCATAATGGACTCAAGCTGGTTAAACACCTTCTTTATCCTGGTGCACCAGTTATATCCTCACCACTCTGGTGAGGAATCCTGGCTGCGATCATGATCCTGGAAGGTCCAAAAAGGGTTTTTAAACAAAGCGACTCCCATCTGACGTCCGCAACCTTTGCAGGAGAACCTTAATCCGTAAAAGTTGCACTGGCCGAATGTGCCTTTCGCCCTGACGCCCTCGTCGCCTTTTACGACATTAATTGGAGAAGCTGAAGTGGTCCTATACTTAAATACATGGAATAACAGGGATTGACACAATGAAAGAGTATAAATAAATATACTTATATCCTGACTAAAATGAATGTGCCGAGTGGTTTTCGGACACCAATAGAAAAAAGAATATTACCAGTCCATCTCTTGGATGTTGTTAAATTCGACTAAGGGATATGCTTATAAAATTGGAATTCTTCTTTAAGGTAATAGAGAAGAAAACCTGTCACTGTTTGACTCTTAATAGCAATTGAACTTGGCCTATCAGTCTTTTCAAGAGTGTTGGCTCTGTCTACCCCACAAGATATATAGACGTGATCATATGTATGCTAAATGGTTTGACAGCTTTTTAAGGTTCGTTTTACAGTAATATGGAGTAACCCAAAACTAAATGGGTCGTCGAACTCGTCCGACAAAGCGAAATATGAAAGTAAAAGGTACGAAATTACCATAATTCATGTCATAATGGCCGCGAATGAGACGAGACACGCGATCCGCAGACATGGACGGTGTCAAAATTTTATTGTATTTATTTATTTATGTATGTACACAAAATTATATACAGAATCATTTATAACAGTAATACTAGAACAAAGGTGCTACTTATTTCAAAAGAAATCTCTTCCAGTAGACCCATGAGAGGAGAGATTAATTTTGGAGCGGTATTGTAATTAGATCTTCCGCTCACCAAAATGTGAGAAGGCTTCGCGAAGGTTAAGCTATTTGCAATATGTTACATACACATACATACATATGGTCACGTCTATGTCCCTTGCGGGGTAGACTGAGCCAACAGTCTTGAAAAGACTGAATGGCCACGTTCAGCTATTTGGCTTAATGATAGAATTGAGATTCAAATAGTGACAGGTTGCTAGCCCATCGCCTTAAAAAGAATCCCAAGTTTGTAAGCATATCCCTAAGTCGCCTTTTACAAAATCCAAGAAATGGAGTGGTTCTATTCTTTTTCTATTGTCGCCAGGAACCACACGGCACTTTTGTATATTTAGATTGGTATAATATAATTTGCTAATTTAATGCTACTTTGGCAAGCTACCTAGACGTCATACTAACTAATGGAGACTACAATAATCCAAATAGAGGTAATTTATTTTAGACAAATCCTACTTTGCTCAATAAAGGTATTACAGACACTCTAATATCCGTCGGTATTAGTACATTTGAGTTTAATATTATGTTGTCAACCATTTATATCTGACGCTTTGGAAGCGGCATGTCAACTTAGTTTTTAGTAATTTATTTGACGTCATATAAAACCAAAAGGTATTAACAATTATTAATTGATGTTGAAGCGTCCCATAATTATAAATAAAAGTTTTAAATTTTTTGCTGTAGGTATGTCTTCAAAGGTACCCTCAATCGTATACCTCTAAGAATTACGCATTGGAAATCATCATGATTTACTTTTTCTTTTATAGCATCAGTGGTCATCTATCAGTCTTTTTCAATCAAGACCGTTGGCTCTGTCTATCCTGCAACTGATATAGACGTGATTAAATGTATGTATGTATGTGCCGTGTAGTTCCTGGCACCGATAGAAAAAAAGGGACCACTCCATCTCAATCCCATGGATAACGTAAAAGGCGACTAAGGGATAGGCTTATAAACTTGGGATTTTTCTTTTAGGCGATGGGCTAGCAACCTGTCACTATTTGAATCTCAATTCTATCTTAAAGCCAAATATCTGAACGTGGCCTATCAGTCTTCAAGACTTGGTTGGCTCTGTCTACCCCGCAAGGGATATATACGTGATTATATGTATGTATGTATCACCCTTACCTGCTAAGTTTAACCTAAACGTCACATGTTACCTCACCATCAGTTAACATCCTAACTAGGTAAACCGTCTATTTCGTATCCCGTTATTGTACCCGGATGTCCGTTTAAACCTGCTGCTATACCAATATTTACATAGGCACAAAGTATTTCTCAGATTTTTAACGACTTCCTAACTAATAAATTTCCGTATTCAAGACAATTTCAATGCTATTTTAATATAGTATTTAGTAATTAAAACAAATTTATGTTACCATCTACAGTTTCAAGCAATTACGAGGTAAGTCGCGAGTGACATTCTTGAAATTTAATTGAGACATTCATTGATTAGTTAGTATTTATTTCTGCTTTTATGGTCGTGGTTAGCGCATTAAAAAAAAATATTTATTAGCGCGGACAGAACCTATTTGAGGCAAATAACTGGAGCAATTTCATAAGAAATGCGTGCAATTATTTATTTGCCACTATTGAATGCAAATTTGTAACTGTATTTACACTTGTTGGAGTTTGAATTTTTTGCGAACTTGACTAATCAGTTCATGTGGAAAATATTGAGGCTGCATAATGATGTAAGTATGTACATTTATTTATTTATTTAAACTTCATTGCACTAAATACAAATGTACAACACTATTGGCGGACTTAATTCTAGTAGCATTATCTACTAGTTAACCATTGGTTCTGACTAAGGATTGACTAAGGGATAGGCTAGCAACCTGTCACTATTTGAATCTCAATTTTATCATTAAGTCAAATAGCTGAACGAGGCCATTCAGTCTTTTCAAGACAGTTGGCTCTGTCTACCCCGCTACTAGATATATGTATGTATGTATTTTTAATTATAATCTCAGTATTTATTTACTTCGTCCGAGTGTGATATAATTTACAGGAAAATACTCCAAGTGATTACTTATATCATGATAATAAATTCTCAAATAACATTCAGGTGTAAGACCGCTCCAGAAAATGATATGTGAATTTAACATCAGCAAGAGATAAGGTCTGTTTGTTATTGCAGATCTTATATTTGACCTTTCGGGGGATTTGGCAAGCTGGAATGTTGCCACGAACTTTGGATTCTGTCAGAATAGAGTTAGAATAACTATGTTCTTGTTTCTCTGCTCGTTTCGCTTGTAAATTGTACATACATACATATAATCACGTTTATATCCCGTGCGGGGCAGACAGAGCCAACGGTCTTAAAAAGACTGAATGGCCACATTCGGCTGTTTGGCTTTACAATATTTAAGCCATTTAGCTTAATTGACTTATCGATTGTTATAATAAAGAATTATACCCGTGTATTTGTTAGCTCATATAAATGATGTGATAAAGTGCCGTGTGGTTCCCGGCACCAATAAAAAAAAGAAAAGGACCACTCCATCTCGTTCCCATGGATGTCGTAAAAGGCGACTAAGGGATAGGCTTATAAACTTGGGATTCTTCTTTTAGGCGATGGGCTTGCAACCTGTCCCTATTTGAATCTCAATTCTATCATTAAGCCAAACAGCTGAACGTGGCCTATCAGTCTTTTAAAGACTGTTGGTTCTGTCTACCCCGTAAGGGATAAAGACGTGATCATATGTATGTATGTATGTATAATGATTTTGGTAAAAAAACCCTGACTCGCTCCAGGTTCATGGTCAAAGGCCCACTCCGGCCTCGTCTACAGAGAGGTGAAGATGTAACCAGGACTAATGCATCGTAGATTTCTTTTTTTAAAGGTAATGTCACATTTCTCTTTAAACTTTCCTTCTCGATTTCAGATAAGTCATATCAACAGCAAAGTTATTAACAATTTTGACAAACAACCAATTGTTATCTGCGAAGCCAATGAAGATAAACATTGTGAAAACTGGATTCCGATCAGTTTTAGGAGAGACATGGTCTTAACTAAATCCGGTTCGCTTGAATCGATCAGAATTTAACTAGACTATGTATTTTACAACGGAACCGTTCCTTAAAATAAGTCCACCTCCATCTATAAATAGTAATGTAGCTCGGAATTTCGGAAATTATCACGAGAGCCGTGTGGTGGAGCACACCCTCTATTTCCTATTGTAATCGACTAAAAGGCGACCAAGGGATAGGCTAATAAACTTACGGGATTCTTATTTTAGGTGATGAGCCAGCAATCTGCCACTGTTTGGATCACAATTACATCATTAAGCTCTACAGCTGAACGTGGCCTGTCAGCCTTTCAAGACTGCTGGCTCTGTCTACCCAGCAAGGGATATAGACGTGATTATATGGATTTTTTAATCTTTTGTAGGAAGCGTATAATTCGCTGATTTCTGTAGGTGTTAATTTCATCACTTTTTTTTTGTAGACGGCGTTAAATACGTCGCTTTTTGAAGAAAGAAGCTGCGGGTAAAAAAAAACAAAGATTGATTTGTAATTTTTTGTTGTAGTAACTCAAAAATGTGCCGTTTTCTTCGCGTTTTCTAAATTCCTCTGCCTACTTGTTTTCAATGGCTAGCCAGCGTGCCCGACGCACAACCGTAAATGTTTTATGATTGTAAAATATACGTCGTATTATTGAATCTATTTTCGCCAAACCCACATCGGAGTATTGAATTCCGAAAGTGTGTTTTCACCGAAGACCTGTCAATAATATAGACGATGAAAGGTTAAATAAGTAATTTACAGTATTGTGCTAGCCCAGATTTTTTTTTAAATGTAAGAAAAGTCAAATTTACTGAAGGTTTTATTACATTCTTCTTCCTCCTGGCTTTAGTCCCGGTCGCATCCTCACCACTCTGGAGAGAAGCCTTTGACCATGGATCCTGGATTGGGTGAGTCAGGTTTTTACACGAAGCGACTCCCATCTGACCTTGGTAAACTTTGCAGGTAAACCTAACCAGCATTGGATCGATTATGGTTACACATCCAGTTGCCTGAATGTTCAGTTTTCCTCGCGATTTTTTCCTGCACCGTAAGAGAATCGGTTAGTATTCAAACTAATGTGCATAACTGAACATTACTAAATTAACATTTTTAATATGTGAAATTAGAAATAATAATATGCAAACTAACCATAGAATTAGATTTTTTTTTTATATTTTGCAATTTACTTACTGGACTATTAATTTGATAAAAAAAAACTTATGATATTCAGCACCTTAGATAGTTATTCTTTAGGACGCTTGGTTTATTTCCCGCCTACTTTTAACAAGAAGAGTGTGAGACTCCTAGCACCTTGTAGTTTGTTTGTATGTTTGTAATATCTTTATTGCATAAAAATTTACACAGTAACAAGAAAATAGTACATAGTTATAAAATAAACCAATCACTTGCAATGGCGGACTTATCCCATGAAGGGATCTCTTCCAGTCAACCGCAAAAAATAAAGGAACTAGATAATTTACATCATGGAATAGCATGACTTTCCACCACGATACCCATTGGCTTCCTGGCGCTATTTATTAACTGTTTGGCGACCAGGAACAGCCCCCTATTTCACCCCGGGGTCAGTATCTGGCCAACAGATTTTACCGTAATACTTTTACACATACTCATTTAGCGAACATACTTCGAGGCTAAATCAATCTGTGTAATTTGTCCCGCATATATTTTGGTATCACTTATTATAACCAGAGATCGGAATAGGTAGATTGATTTTATGTACTTGCATCATGAATAACCATAGAAAGCATAACATGGATAAGCCTCTTTTCCGGGATTCCATTTTAGTACTTACACTTACAGTAAACTACATTGTCCGCGGGTAACATAGGACTACAATTTACGTGAACGAAGTCGAGGGAAAACAGCTACCACTAATATATTCTTTATCCCATTTGTAAAAATTCCGGAAAAAATGTTAATAATTT
This sequence comes from Amyelois transitella, assembly GCF_032362555.1. NCBI lineage: Eukaryota > Metazoa > Arthropoda > Insecta > Lepidoptera > Pyralidae > Amyelois > Amyelois transitella. The sequence continues at coordinate 983,711 of NC_083519.1, read as the reverse complement.
ACAAATCCCGCAATCCCGGACGGAGGCATGTCCATATTAATATAAACGTTTCAGTTCATTGACCCCAATTCAACCTACCTATTCCGATCTTTAATTATAGCTCATCTATTTCTTTAACATCTATGGGTTTTCAAAATGTCCTACTTCGGATGTCAAGGGTACTATTGTGTGGTTTTCATCGTTAGGTTCCAAGTTTATGGTGAAAAGGAGACGTTAAGTTACTTGAAGTCTGGTCAGATGGACGTTACGGTTAGAAAGTTAGGAACAATATCGTAGCTCAGATAACTTTAAAATTGAAGAATGCGGGTATCTATGTGGGTCATTCGTTGCATAAAAGCAAGAAATTGCAACAATACATACATACATACAATCATGTCTGTATCCATGGCGAAGTAGAGATCTTGAAAAGATCTTGAAAATAATGATAGGCCAAGTTCAGCTGTTCGGCTTAATGACAGATTTAAGATTCAAATAATGACAGGTTGCAAGCTCATCGCCTAAAAGAAGAATCTCAAGTTTATAAGCTTATACTTCAGTTGCATTTAACGGCATCCATGGGAACGAGAAGTAATGGATCTTTTTTAATATTGTTATACATACTGTATAATTATGAAATATCAAATAAGTTATTATTATACATACAAAGCTATAAAATGAAATATTACATCGTTCTCCTAATCGGGTTGCGCACTTAGAAACAATCTTGTTTGCAAAATTTTATAAGTACCATAACGTACGATGTGCAAATTAACCTAACATCGAGTAAAGCACGGCGTCGCAATTATTTTAGACTAGCTGTGCCCGCGACTTCGTCCGCGTGGAATAGTTATTTCGGGCATCATTGAAGCCCTCATGGATGATAAATTTTCCCCGTTTTTTTCACATTTTCCATTTTTTCTTTGCTCCTTATAGTTGCAGCGTGTTGTTATATAGCCTAAAGCCTTCCTCGATAAATGGTCTATTGAACGCAAGAAGAATTTTTCATTTCGAACCAGTAGTTCCTGAGATTAGCGCGTTCAATAACAAACAAACTCTTCAGCTTTATAATATTAGTATGCGAGTAGATTACTTCCAATGTGCAAATTAAACTAACATCGAGTAAAGCACGGCGTTGCAATTATTGCACATAATCCGATTAGTAACTTGTGAACCGTTACATAAATTGCCGTGCGAAATACTCGCTCTGTGGCGCAGCGGTAGTGCGCTTGTCTGTGTCACCGGTGGTCCCGGGTTCGAATCCCGGTCAAGGCATGATGAGAAACGAACTTTCTCTGATTGATCTGGGTATTGGATGTTTATCTATATAAGTATTTATTATAAAATATAGTATCGTTGGGTTAGTATCTCGTAATACAAGTGTCGAACTTATTTCGAGGCTAACTCAATCTGTGTACTTTGTCCCGTATATATTTATATTTATTTATTTAACTAGTCCTTATCTGGCTTTGATGTCAAAGTCAATAACAGCTAAAAGCCTAAATCGCGCAAGCAAAGATTTAACCGTGCCGTTTGGTTCCCGGCACCAATACAAAAAACAATAGGACCACTCCATCTCTTTCCCATGGATGTCGTAAAAGGTGACTTAGGGCTTACAAACTTGGGATTCTCTTTTTAGGCGATAGGCTAGCAACCTGTCACTATTTGAATCTCAATTCTATCATTAAGCCAAATAGCTGAACGTGGCCATTCAGTCTTTTCAAGACTGTTGGCTCTGTATACCCCGCACGGGATATATGTATGTATATGTTCCAAATCTGAGACAGTCAATCACTTGTGTGGTCCAGAATAAAAAATACGCAAATGTCCAATGAAAATCCGATAAATTTTTAATGATATTCAAACCAGATTAATTTTCATTAACTCCATAAGAATTATTAATGATTATTGCCTGCATCAATATATCAGACTAGTCGCTGGCTGACCAAGGTTGTTTTGGTAGCAACCATTCGATATGAAGCCATATTAATCGATTTCATTTATCACGATTAGCTTTCTAAGAAGCGATTGGCACTGGTAGTATTGACAGATGTCTAATAAATTCGCAGAAGGAAGTTTAGTTATTGCGAATTGTTTGATATTTTTGGGGTTCCGAGATCTGAGATCGTAAGTGATTGATTTATCAAATAAATCTGGTGGAGTATCTAATCTTCTTCTCCTTTAGTCGTTTTGGTGTAAGTATTACATGAATGAACATTAGTTTGAATACTAACCGATGCTCTCACGGTGAGGGAAAATATCGTGAGAAAACCTGCACATTCAGGCAACTGGATGTGTAACCATGATCGATTTAATACGAATAAGGTTTACCTGCAAAGTTTGCGGACCTCAGATGGGAGTCATACATACATACCTACACTTGAGATTCTTCTTTTAGCTGATGGGCCAGCAACTTATCACTATTTGCATTAGATTCATTTATTAACCCAAACAGCTGAAACTGTTGGGTCTGTCTACCCCGCAAGGGATATAGACGTGATTATTTGTCTATATCTAGAAGTATGCAGAGATCGTGGCAAGTGGAGAGAGGTAGTCTCTGTCTACCCCTCCGGGAAAGAGGCGTGTTTTTATGTATGTATCTATAAGTATGTAGGAACAAATTCAATATTGTACAAAGCATATAATGAATAAAATACTGATTTATGTTCGTACGTATCAATGTTGATCTCTCTAAACTCATCAAAATTTTACGGTTGACGTGGAATATTTTGGATTCCAATTCCAATGGATAGCCTAGTTCGTGGGCTTACGGGGTCAATGTAATACCATCGATAAATCTGAAGTAATCCCCAGTATTTTAGTAAAATTTTCAATAATCTAGACACTGATTAGGTATAACTCAAGCGTCTGGTATATAGGTCGATCTGGTAATCTTCGTATTATGTTGGTAAAGAATATAAATCCTGAAATCAAAATGTAATGAGATTATTCTTATAATAAAGTCTACTACGATTTTTCGCAAATTCCACGGGAACTTAAGTGTCTACCTTGATAAAAAAAAATACCCAATGTCCTTCTCTAGATTCCTAATTTTATATAGATACGTGATATTTCAAGAAGATAAATTCAATAGATAATCCGTGTAGTGACAAACAAATAAACTCACTTCCGCATTTTTTATTTATTATCGTACATAACAGAATACAACTTAGTATATATAATAAGATAAAAAGAAATAGTTCACGCATTCATCCCGGTAAACACTGGTAAAACTGTATTTCCATGGGAATTGCGAAAAACCTGTACTCTTTTGTAAGTGGCACTATATTCGCCGCTTTTTGTAGATGGCGTTTAATTCGTTTCGTTTTCTAGGTGCTGATAATTTGCTGTTGTTCGTAATGGCGCTAGGTGCTGCTAATTTCGTCGTTCATAATGGCCATAAATTCACGCGCGCGAAGCTGCGAGTATATGCTAGTGAACTATAAATACAACACTGATTCTTCAATAGCACAAATTGGCCGTAGACAAACATTGTCATGGCAGAAATAAACCTAGACATACAAAAAGACATTACCAACAGTAAGTATAGTTCTAGACAAAGAATTTGAACCATAATCCTTTGTATTAAAGACTGATTTAAATGTTGTTGAAGATTTCGTTCTTGATATTGTTTTAATTACTGACTTTGATTAGTAATTTGAATCTTCTACCGTTCTAATAGAAGCCATTTGCAATAACAGATGACTGTCTCCACTCGTTCTGATCTTCACTAATTATTACACGTCAAAGCTTTGAATGTAACAGTTTTACTAAACACTTGGACGATATTGGCTATTTTTAATTCTTCCGTGTTAATTTGTAATAAGGGATTCAATGAGATCTGCAGATTGTTGTTCAGTATTATTGTATTTGTATCACAAATACATTATATCAGTCATATTCATCAGATCAAAAAACTATCTCATACCACAATCATAGTCTACCCATTGCTATAAAAATGTCAACATAAAACAAGAATTTTGCAATGTATTGTTTTTCACAGCATATTTCATCATTATATTTAACATCTCTAATTTAATTTTAATATCATGCAGGAGTTAGGTAAAGATACGAACTTCACTTTCTTATTAAACGTACACTTTTTTTTTAAACATTCACCGTATTAATTGAACGAATGAAAATAATAATTATTATTTGATTAAATTGTAAAAACATGAACTAATACCAACAAAAAAAGAAAGCACGCGATATCTGTTTCTTTTTTTTTCAAGAACAAATATATTATAACTGGCCACTCTTTGGCCTTTGCAAACAGAGAATAGAGGTAGATTTGTATATTTTCAGTTACAATTTTACACAGAAAATGAAAAATCGCAAATTGACTTTTTAAAATCTGAACGGGGAGAAAAACAGCTGTAATACGCTATGTTTTTTTTTTCGCTATTAGACCTCTTCAAGCTTCATTCTTCAAAGGGAAAATACATACAATCAATTCTACATACATATAAGCACGTCTATATCCCTTTCAGCGTAGCCAGATATAATATAATGAAATGATATAATGATCAAGATTGCCTATCCACTTATGTGTGGTCAAATATAAGTAACATATACTTATAACCTATACTAAGGCAGAATTATAGCTTATCTGAGATTGACCTAATTAACAGTATGCTGAGGAGAAATTCACGAAAGTAGAATTAAATCCGCCCACTACGGCATCACAATGAAACAGTTATTATGTTCCTTGGTTAATGCAACGCTCTAGTTTTAATGGTTTATTGTCTAGAATCTAGAATTAATATTGACTGAGGGATATGCTTATAAACTTGGGATTTTACTTGTAGGCGATGGGCTACCAACCTGTCACTATTTGAATCTCAATTCTATCATTAAGCCAAACAGCAGTACGTGGTCAGTCTTTTCTAAACTGTTGGCTCTATGTATTCCTTAAGGGATGTATGCGTGATTATATGTAGGTATGTATGTCAATAACATAGTGCCGTGTGGTTCACGGCACCAATACAAAAAATAATAGGACCACTCCTCTCTTTCCCATGGATGTCGTAAAAGGCGACTAAGGGATAGGCTTACAAACCTGGGATTCTTTTTTAGGTGATGGGCTAGCAACCTGTCACTAGTTGAATCTCAATTCTATCGTTAAGCCAAATAGCTGAACGTGGCCTATCAGTCTTTTCGAAACTGTTGGCTCTGTGTATTCCTTAAGGGATGTATGCGTGATTATAGGGATGTATGTATGTATGTCAATAACCCTTAAATGTAATCCCCGATAGGTTTGCACAAATTTTAAACGCTTACTCTTTCCCAACCAGACTCGGCGCACATAAATCTTGCAATATTGTTTTCATTGAGGCTATAACTTTCATAATATTTGCGTTCGGACCGTAGATTCACTGTTTATCTGGTTCAACGGTATAGGTTTTATTGGACAGTTATCTAATAGTTTTCCTAAATATTCGTTTGAAATATTGATATCTTTAGAGATTGAAGATTTTGAAGAATCAGTTTTCGAAATTAATTTACCTAGTAAAAATTGATTGATCACCGAATACTTATATAATTAGCTCATATAAGTCACAAGATTAATTAAAATTTGTTATAACCGTTTCGGGGTTAAAAGAGTCGACAGTCTCGATCTGAATTGTCGCTAGCCAGTAGTGTAGCAATGTCTTCAAGAAGAATCTCAAGTGTCATCTTCCTGGCATTGGTCCCGGTCGTGTCTTTTTCTTTCGTTACCTTTCTAGAGTCCCCTCTAGAAAGATAAGGAAAGAAAAAGACACGGCAACCGGGGTACGACCATAATCCTGGATTGGGTAAGACTAGTTTTCACACGAAGCGTCACCCACCTGACCTCCGCAACTTTTGCTGGGGAACCGAACCCATATTGGATCATTATTGTTATGGTGTTTTATAAATAAATTCTTTTTACTTACTTTTACATTATCAAAGAAGAATCTAAGCCAAATAATAATCAAAGTCAATCAAAAGTCTTGATTAATTATTTTAACGTAATTTTTTTTTCTAATTTCTACATCATTGTCATTGTCAAGACATTGTCAATTGTCATTGGCTCCGTCTACCCCACAAGGGATATAGACGTGACCATATGTATGTATGTTGTCATTGTTGCATCGTTGTTATGTAAAGCCACGCACGATCTTGCATTACTATCTTTTCTATATCTATATTCATCAACATTTTCATGCAAGCTCATTGGCTTACTAACAGCTGTTAACTGTACAATATTGGCTTGTCAATAAATTCGTAAACTTGACCGTTGTTGGTAGTAAATGTCATGACGCCAGCAGAGTCTACCGGAAGAGCGCAGTATGACGTCTGACTGTCTCGACTGGTTCTAAAAGGCTTTTCATACATATATCGTCACGCCTACATCCCATGCGGGGTAGACAGAGCCAACAGTCTTGAAGACTAAATGGCCACGCTCAGCTATTTGGCCTAATGATAGAATTGAGATTCAAATAGTGACAGGTTGCTAGCCCATCGCCTAAAAGAAGAATCCCAAGTTTATAAGCCTATATCTAAAAGGCTTTAACAGACAACATTCTAAAGATTCAAATGGTGTCGGAGGCGGACGTTCGTGAAAAAGGGAACGTCCACATTATACATTATCTCTATCAATCAATCACTCAATATATTTTTAATTGTGTTAACAAATTATTTGAATTGTAAAAAAAGAAATAAAATTTAAAATATAGTTTCGCGTATTTAATAATATAAAACTTCCAGTTACAAAATCGAATTTACGCTGTGTGCCATAGACCTTCATTCATCTGTTTATTGTTTGCCTTAGGCTACTTAGGTTACCATAAACGCCTAAGCTCTGCCATTGACCTAGGCATTGTAAAAGCCACGAGACTTTGCTTACTAAATGGTATACGTAATTGTTTGAAATGTATTTAAATTTCACTCCAGTGCCGTGTGGTTCCCGGCATTAATACAACAAAGAATAGGACCACTCCATCTCTTTCCCATGGATGTCGTAAAAGGCGACTAAGGGATAGGCTTACAAACTTGGGATTCTTTTTAGGCGATGGGCTAGCAACCTGTCGCTTTTTGAATCTCAATTCTATTATTAAGCCAAATAGCTGAACATGGCCTTCAGTCTTTTCAAGACTGTTGACTCTGTCTACCCCGCAAGGGATATAGACGTGACCATATGTATGTATGTGAATCTGTGTACTAGACTGGTTCAAAGTCAATACGGCGTTATTAAAACACATAATCTTGATTTTACTATTCATAGGTTATTTTATATCACAGATAGTATCAATTACCTGTCAATACAAATACTATAATATTAATATTTACTGGTTACAAGATGAAGAACTAGTTTCGATAGAAAGTCGTCAATTTTATAGTTCAAGATCGATGAAATAGGGTTGGAATAAGTATTTATTTTAATTAGAAAAGTTATTGCTAACTGTACTTGTTTCTACCTTAATTTCGTATATATAGCCTGTTCGTTTTTCTACTAAACATACATACATATAATCATGTTTTTATCTCTTGCGGCGTAGACAGAACCTTGCTTCCTTGCGGGGTAGACAGAGCTAACAGTCTGTTTGTTTTAATTGTTTTTACAGTTCAACGGTATGGCTTAATGATGGAATTGAGATTCAAGTTGTCCACATCATAGATTTCTTTGATACGGTTTAATCATTATCATATAACTTCAGCACTTATCAACTTCAAAAATACTTATTACTGCTTATATAAATTTGTCGTGAGCCGTGTGGTTCCCGGCACCAATACAAAAAGGAATAGGACCACTCCATCTCTTTCCCATGGATGTCGTAAAAGGCGACTAAGGGGTAGGCTTATAAACTTGGGATTCTTCTTTTAGGCGATGGGCTAGCAACCTGTCACTATTTGAATCTCAATCCTATCCTAAAGCCAAATAGCTGAACGTGGCCTATCAGGCTTTACAAGACTTGTAGGCTCTGTCTACCCCGCAAGGGATATAGACGTGATTATATATGTATGTATGTATAAATTTGTCTTTAGTTTAATTTCCATTCTTATTTTTTTCCTTGTTATACATTAATATATATATCAATAGATAATGAATAAGGTTTTTGCTTTGGACAGACCTACATCAATTTGTGCTGTGGACCACGCCACTTCATAAATATTTTTAGAGATATATTTATTTATTTTCCTAATATTTTTTATTTTATATCAATCCTATACGCATTATAGTCTTGACTTTTTAGAGATAATTATAATAGGCATAGATATGCATACTACAAGTATGTGGGAGGCAGGTTTTAGGCACAGCTAGCCAAAGAATCCCAGTACTAAAAGTATCATAAAATCGCTACTAATGTATCTCACTCGATACTCGTAAAAATCATGATTTACTCGCCCTAGTGTCGATGTGTTTATACACCGATCACCTCATTTGAAACACATAAAATTCATTTTATTTCTTTTCTACAAGTTATTAAAGTATGCATTGCATTAGGAATACCATCTATTCGTAATTCGAACGCAGTAAATTCATTTTAAATTTTCGAACGTTCGAGAATTTTGTGTGATTCTATTCAACGACCCGGTTCGAAATTTAAAAAGAAATTATATTCATACATAGGTAGGTATGATTACGTCTGTATCCCTGTACGGGGTCATAAATGAATAAATAAAAATATATGAGACAAATTACACAGATACTGAGAGTGAGTGAACGGCTTAGTGATGGATTTGAGATTCAAATACTGACAGGTTGCTAGCCAATCGCCTGCAAGAGGAATCCTGTTCCAAACCTCTTGATTTCGAAAATAGAAAAATCTATTTTGCATCACTAGAAATAGAAATTGCAAATCGTTAAAATGAAACAAATACCCGATTTTACGTTCACAAAATGATTTATGCCGGAGAGAGATCGTTAAGAGGCCACGTTTTTGATAGATGTCGTATTAAAGAGCATGTCAGAACGATTTTATGACTGTTTAGCGAAGCTGCAGACGTTAACTGTGGGAACCTCGCTTAATATCCCACATCCGCTTTTACGACGTTTTAAACATTCCCTGAATAATTAGCATTTAAGTTTTACTGTGTTAGAGATGAAATCTTCGGTAATGTTTTAAAATCAGGTGCCGTCAAAATGGTTTCATTTATGCCTTTTTGACTTACACTTAATCTATCATCTGTATATTTACCTCTTGACTTAAAAAGCTATAGCTTGTGTGTTATTTTGATAAGTATACATACATATGACATATCACGTATATATCCCTTGCGGGGTAGACAAAGCCAACTGTCTTGAAAAGACTGAAAGGCCACGTTCAGCTGTAGATATGGCTTAATAATGAAATTGGAATTCACATAGTGACAAATATATAAACTACTTAATAACTGACATTCTCTATCCGCTTAGAAAATTGATACTAACGATAAATGGTTACCTAGGCGAAATCGGATTTCGAAATTAATTATATATTTTTTTCCATGTGAACTAATATGATAGGTTTATTAATCCAATTACTCATGATTTCACCCAAATACCAGATTCCATCATTACGCCGGGCCACTCCACTAATATTTCGTCACCATAAATTTTAAAACAGGCAATAAAAACTTTATGTGCAACTAAATAAAAGTCATTTTCGAAAACACGCCATAAATTTTATTTTTTGAATTCTGATTAATCAAACGAATGTCTTTGCTAGTATCGTATTTTACGATTTTTTAATGACTCAGATAAAAAATGGCCACGCGTTGCTACAAATTAGAGCTGATATGGAGTCAATGAACCGATTTATACCACAGAATAAAGCCATATCTAACTAATACTTACGAGAAAAGTGCGCGAATGTAAAATAACTATTTTTCGAACCAGAATCATAAACGGGAAAAGAATACCGCAAAATGAGTTAACAATTAAAAAAAAAATATCGTCTTGAGAAAACTGTATTTTTTAATTTTTAAATAAGAGAGACATTTATATAACTGTGCCGTTTGGTTCCCGGCACCAATACAAAAAAGAATAGGACCACTCCATCTCTTTCCCATGGATGTCGTAAAAGGCGACTAAGGGATATGCTTACAAACTTGGGATTCTTTTTTAGGCGATGGGCTAGCAACCTGTCACTATTTGAATCTCAATTCTATCATTAAGCCAAATAGCTGAACGTGGCCATTCAGTCTTTTCAAGACTGATGGCTCTGTCTACCCCGCAAGGGATATAGACGTGACCATACGTATGTATGTATGTATTTATATAACTCAACTAATAATAAACGTGTACATAAGTAAGTAACTTAAAGCCGCGCGCGACGCCGTTGTTATCGCGCGAAAAACTATCGCTGTTTCGCTTTTTATCACGACGTTAGACGGGACAGCGATAGTTTTTCGCGCGATAAAGAAGGCATCGCGCGTGCTACGCTACTAGGGCTGGAATCAATTCGATAAAATGACTGAGCAATATGAAATCTCTATATTGATTGTTTGATTTGATTGCGGACAGAAATCAAGAAATGCCACACGTCAGTTACCACCATCATTTTTACAAATTTAATTTAGATAATATACAAATGGCCACGTCCCCTTGCGGGGTAGACAGAGCCAACAGACTTGTAAAGATTGATAGGCCACGTTCAGCTCGCTTTAAGATAGAATTGAGATTCAAATAGGACAGGTTGTTAGCCCATCGCCTAAAATAAGAATCCCAAGTTTATAAACCTACCCATAAGTCGCCTTGTACGACATTCCTTTGTAGATAAATGCATATTGTATTTATTTAAACTTATTGCAAATCATTTTAATTCTGACATAAACTAGTGCATTAGACCATGATCTTGAAGAGCGCGCTCTATGAAAAATAAAACTCATTACTCTGCAACTTTTATTAATTTCTATTTTTATAGGCAATTTTTTATGAATAAATACAACAAATACAAGATTATATGGAAGTAAAATATAAGTGAAATCAGTCATTAAATTGATAAGAAAACTTTATACACGGTTAATTTTTAATTGCATTTACACATTTGGCGGTCGTTTATTTAATTTTATTAAGTAGGTTATTAGTAAATCTAACTAAATATTGTGTTAGCTCCTTTTCTCCGTGCAAATCGTAAAAGTTATTCAAGGGAATTTGTTAAACTTGGGATTATTCTTTAGTTAATCTGCCTCTAGTTAAGAATAATTTAAAAAGAGAAAGAATATTAAAACAAAGCCATTCATAAATTAATCCAGTCATAATATAAATCACTAAAAACTTCAATAAATAATAATCACCGAAATTACGCGTTCCAGAAAAAGTGAACGCGCAAATTCGAAATTCAAAAAGTTAGGATTGCATTTTAGAGTTCGTTCACTTAGGCCTTAGGGTATCTGCACACTGCCTATTAGGGCTCCTCAATTTATGATTGCTGGTCCTTTGCGGGCGATGTGTGAGACCGCCTTGGCGCGTAAACATACGGGAGGTTATAACTACTGTGACTGCTGTTTGAAATTCATGTAAAAATATTGTTTAACATACAGTATGTGGCTTGTGTGTGTGATTAAAATGTGTACGAAAAAGAAGAAAATTATTTTCCCAAAAAAGAAATTAAATCTCTAAAGATCTTATGGAAGGCAAATTTGCAATACTAAAACGATACATTTAAAAAAAAAATAAGTTTGATGCTATGCAGGGTATGTACAATTTGTAAATTTAAGTTTGTTATCTTTTTTTTTTATAAGTAGTTTTAGTATTAATTTTGCTTATTCGAAATATATAGTTAAAAATATATGTATACATTTTAATGATATCTTTTTAAAATATGTAACCTTGTCAATCTTGAAAACGTGAATAAAATAATCAGACAAGAAGGGCTTAATTTAATTATTGTCAAATTTCCTATAAGTAATTCATAAACAGCGTCGGAAACGCGCAATATTCCAACTTATTTTTCTTAGTCACGACTAGTTGCACTTGGAAATAGAATTGAATTCGACTTTTTCGCGTGGAAAAAACGTTCAAAACTGTGTAACCCTGTTTTTCGGCAAATGATACCTTTCGCAACAATTTAATTTCTATCTTAGTAATAAAAAAATACAGTTTATTTTCAATCGTTTTGTTTCATCGATTGCATATCTCCAAAGCTTGTGATGTCTCAATTGCCGATTATTTCGTGAATTTATGGGTTTGTAACAACCATCGCTGTTTGTTAAATGTTTTAATTTTGGGTTTGGTGTATTTCATTTACTGGCCTTTAAAAAAAGTTCTAAATTCGATTGTATCATGGCAGAATAAATTTTAGCAGAGGCCTTAGAATAGGTACTTGTGTAGGTACAATACATGATTTAAATCAGATATGTATGCTCCTTGAAACGCCACAGTATTGTAACTGACTATAACAATAAATCAATTACTTTAAATTTATTTGGCCATTTTATCTTTAAAATGTATATTATCATTTAATATATTTTTGATAGAATTGAGATTAAAATAGAGACAGGCTGCTGGCCTATCGCCTAAAAGAAGAATCTCAAGTTTACAAGCATATCCCTAAGTCGCCTTTTACTGCATCCATGGGAAAGAGACGAGCCGGGACCCACACGACACTGCTAGGAACCACACGACACTATACATAGTCTTACTACAAATATTATTACATTTTATATCGATTTTATTAACATACCATTTGTATCATACGAGATAATCCGAGCCGTAAATTTAATGCATACTAATATTTACGATACAACACTCTCTTAAATTTCTATATGAATAATTCTATTTATTCATGGCATTAGGTGTGAAGTTACCATAAAAATATTTTTAAAATATCCCAATAAATAGGTACAACACATTATTTATGTATCGTATATGTTACATCTTGTAATATGACACGTACCTAATAAGTTGTAAGTTAGTATGTCATAAGTTAGTATGTCAGTAATTCTAATGAGTAGAGAAGCTAATATCACCGCCTGGGGACCCTATATAAGCGCGTGCGCACACCTTAGACCTTCGCCTTTGGTCTACTTCAGCGGTCACTAAATTAATTAGATCGTTATCCTGTGGATGAAGCGAATGAAGTATGCAGAGATCGTGGCAAGTGGAATGAGGTAGTCTCTGCCTACCCCTCCGGGAAAGAGGCGTGATTTTATGTATGTATGTATGTTATCCCCTGGCGTCTACTTGGGGGATCTCGACTCTATAGCTAAACATACGCCCTCTTAAAAATTGTAGGACTAATAAACATACATACATACATATGGTCACGTCTATATCCCTTGTGGGGTAGACAGAGCCAACAGTCTTGAAGACTGGTAGGCCACGCTCAGCTATTTGGCTTAATGATAGAATTGAGATTCAAATAGTGACAGGTTGCTAGGCTGTTAAGAAATGGAGTGGTTCTATTCTTTTTTGTACTGGTGCCGGGAACCACACGGCACAAGCTAGTTAACCTTAGCTAGTCCTAATAAAGGTTGTAGGTACTTATTCTATGGGTTTTGAAATTACCTCTCATCACTCTTACCTGCGACGCTTTACCTAAACCCTTCTTATTCTTCCTCCTGGCTTTAGTCCCGGTTGCATCCTCACCTCTCTGCAAAGGAGCCCGTGGTATGCCTTTGACCATGGATCCTGGATTGGACGAGTCAGGTTTTTACACGAAGCGACTCCCATCTGACCTCCGCAACCTTTGCAGGTGAACCTAATCCGTATTGGATCCACGGTTACACATCTAGTTGCCTTAATGTGCTTGTTTCCTCACGAGGTTTTCCCTCACCGTAGGAGCACGTTTTACCTACTCGTCACAGTATAATCAAGAGCCTGGAGAAGAATATAGGATAATTTTTATCCCGATAAAAACTAAATTATTGAAACTTTAGGGATTTGCAAAAACCTGTATTCTTTTGAAGGGGGCGCCAAATTCGCGCGAGCAGTTCTTAAGAGTATCTAGGTATTTAATTATAAAATGGTGATTGTAATAAATCATCTCAATTCGCGCGTATAGATGGCGCTAAATTCGCGCGGGCAAAAGTCAGTTTAATAATAAAAAAAATTGATATATTTTTATTCTAACCTCATGAACAAATCTCGTCTGGTCACTACAAACAGGCTAGAATATATCCGGTTTCTAGTCTAGATTATGTATGTTAATGTCAAATGTAGATCAGTAAAGCTGAGCCTAAAAAAAGTCAAAAAATGCTACTTTAAGTGATAAAATATACAATCCGCTTGGTTTTAGAAACTGGAAATTAATTAGATATTTGTATGCGACGTATGAATGAAATCTCGACCACCTACCGGGGCTATTAAGTAAATTTTTATTTAGCTATATGTATGTATATATATAGATATGAAACCCCATAGTCATTCATATTGGTCTGGAGTGAAGAAGCACATGCACAGAGCACAGAATGTGATGAAAGCTGCGGTTGCTTTTTCGGTCGTAAATTGAAATTAGAAGGCGACGGACAGCGTGTTATTTTTTTTAATCATTAATGAAACATAGCAAAGAAATCGTACACATACGAAATATACTCATCTATCTTGTGAATAAATAACAACACTGACTGACTAATTGACTGACATATGCACAAACCATTGTCCCGAAACTCTAACGGGAACAGAATTTAAGGGGATTATCTGTGCAAGCGCAATAGCGGGCTATTTCTAGTCTAGAATGTAAAAATAATTAATTATATTTAAATTAATAAAAAAAAAAATATCAAAGTGGAAATTAATTAAGTGTCAATAAATTGAGAGATCGAATCTTTTTAATGGTGTCAGTATAAAAATGTGCATATTTCTTGAAAACAGTGTAATTTGTATGATTTTGTCATTCAAATAACCCCCATTCGAATCGAGACGACGTTACTGGCGTCAATTAGGATTAAGTAATAAAATATTTACATCAAACGGGTATTTTAATTATTATTCAATAGCTCTATATTTGTAAATTGACGTCCGGTGAAAATGCTGCAGTGTAGCTTGTTCCGCTGCTTCTTCTACACATGCGCTTTGGAAGCAGTAGTAGTTATAATTAGATTTAAGTGATGTGACGTCAATAAGTGATACCTTGTATCCAATTTTCACACTCTGCTTGTATACATATTTGCTTAGTCAACCTGCTTCCATACAACCTCACCACACCACACGACATATTCCATGCTTAATTTAAGCTTTTACACCCATTAGTTTCGACTGTATATTGTCTGTCATTCACAGAGTCTTCTACCTCCTGACTTTAGTCCCGGTTGCAGCCTCACCTCTCTGGAGAGGAGCCCGAGGTATGCCTTTGACCATGGATCCTAGATTGAATGAGTCAGGTTTTAACACGAAACGACCATCTGACCTCGGCAACCTTTGCAGGTAAACCTAACCCGTATTGGATCTATGGTCACACATTCAGTTGCCTGAATGTGCAGGTTTCCTCACGATGTTTTCCCTCACCGTAAAAGCATCGTTTAGTATTCAAACAAATGTGCCGTGTAGTTCCCGGCACCAGTACAAAAAAGAAAAGGACCACTCCATCTCTTTCCCATTGATGTCGTAAAAGGCGACTAAGGGATAGGCTTACAAACTTAAGATTCTTTTTTTAGGCGATGGGCTAGCAACCTGTCACTAGTTGAATCTCAATTCTATCGTAAAGCCAAAGTTTGTCTACCCCGCAAGGGCTATAGACGTGACCATATGTATGTATGTATGTACCAATGTGCATAACTTTGAAAAATGTCATTGGTACATGGCCGAGATGGGATTTGAACCTGACACCTTGCCAATTCGACCACCAACGCTCTCAATCACTGAGTAACGGAAGAGTTTTCAATACAAGGTCATGAAGCGAAGGAAGTATGCAGAGATCGTGGCAAGTGGAAAGATGAAGTCTCTGCCTACCCCTCCGGGAAAGAGGCGTGATTTTATGTTATGTCATCGCACCATACTTCGTCTGTCTGTCACTATGCCAGACCCCTTGGGCGGCTTCAAATCTTTATATTTCTTTTTTATATCCTTTATGCTAATGTTCAAACATGCAAAATAAAAAATCACGCTACCTGATGACATATCAGACAGACACACATCATTGAAATGTTAATATCACAACTAATATTATAAATGCGAAGTTAAGTTTGTTTGTTTGTATTATCTTTATTGCATAGAAATTTACACAGTAACAAGAAAATAGTACATAGTTATAAAAGAAACAAAACACTTGCAATGGCGGACTTATCCCATGAAGGGATCTCTTCCAGTCAACCGGCAAACAATAAAGGAACTAGAATTATTTGTTTGTCATCTGTTCACGGGTTTTATACTAAATTAAACTTCTTGAAATATCACATTAGTGTTGTATATTAAGAATCTGTAGAAGGACATAGGTTACCGTTCATCCCAAATCTATAGTTCCGTGGGATTTGCGAAAAACCTGTATTCTTTTGTGGGTGCCGCAATATTTGTCGCTTTTTGTCGATGGCGTTATATTCATCGCTTTTTGTAGGTGGCGTGAAATTCGTCGCTTTTTGTCGATGGCGTGTAATTCGTCGCTTTATGTAGGTGGCGTTAAATTCGTCGAGGCTTGTAGGTGGCGTTAATTTAGTCACTTTTTGTAGATGGCGCTAAATACACACGGACGAGGCTGCGGGTAAGAGTTAGTTATAATATTAAACAGGATTTGCGAATGCGTAAAGAGCTCCTTTAAAAACCCATAAAGTTAATAATTTATTAACCTAAGCATTATTTATGAACTTGATTATTGTAAGTTATTAATTTATAGATTTCTAATCACACCTACATTGAGGATTCGGAGGTCGGAAGTTCGAATTGTTTGGTACAAGACAAGTTAATTTTAATTTTTCTATTTTATCATTGGAAAAATTTAAAGATACATAAATCAGTGTAAAACAAAAAAAATACGAAAGGCAAACTTTTTACTAGAGTTTTATTCAAGGAATAATTAAATTCAAATTCAATTTTTTTTATTAATTATTATGGGTCATTTCAACATCACTTAATAATTGTCATATCTTTTGGTTTAACAACATTGCTTGACGTCAAATAAATTACTTAAAACTAAGTTTACTGCCGCTTTCAAAGCGTCAGTGAAGAAGAAACGGTAAGAAACTGCACTGCAGCATTTTCTTCAACAATGTCAACTTCACAACTATCCAAAATTAGAAATGTGGACAAGAAAATACATTGTTATGATTAATTGGTTTATATATTATGTTTAGAATTTATTTTTTAAATCTTACATATATGTCAAATTCTAGTATCACAATGTTCGTTTCCGTAATTCTACGAACTAAAAATTTATAGTGTGGATGCAACTAGATATACGAGAAGAAATACTATACTTAAATAAACATGTTAAAAGTAAAATCCTAAAGTGAGACGTGTGACTTTATGTCCCCCCATTGACCAAAATAAACCCTAAAATAACCCAGTCGAACTCATCAATAGCCATCAAGAACCGTCTAACACAAATTTAGACAAAAATTTACATAACGCAAGATCCTTTGATACCTTTGGCACAGTTCTTAATAACTATAAAGAAAATGCTTTAGTGTCAATTCTACCATACAAATTTTAACCTACTTCAAACACAATAAGGTTCAGAATTGAGGAAAGAAAAAGATGATTGCGTGAATAAATCTTAACAGGAGAAATTTCAGCGATTCGTTGCCATACAAGTCGGCGAATAGTCGTAAAATCTGGGAATTTCTGTGGAATGCTTTTCACGTTCATTTTTAGGGTGACCATGAATACGAGGTTGGATGGATTTTAGAAAATAATACATGCCTACTGTAACTTAAGTGGAAAATGGTAAAAAAAAATTGTCATAATTAATTTATTTTTCGTCCACTCCTTACTGAAGTCTAGGGCTCCACGCAGGTGAAATTAAAAATTCATTTCTCGCGGGTATTTGATAGAATTCTTTCTCAATATACTTGACCCATTGGTGTGGGCTATGCGTTCATATGTCAGTCAACTAGTCATATTCTGCATACATACATATGGTCACGTGTATATCCCTTGCGGGGTAGACAGAGCCAACAGTCTTGAAAAGACTGAATGGCTGAACAGCTATTTGGCTCAATGATAGAATTGAGATTCAATTGTGACAGGTTGCTAGCCCATCGCTTTAAAAAGAATCCCAAGTTTGTAAGCCTATCTCTTAGTCGCCTTTTACGACACCATGGGAAAAAGATGAAGTTTTCCTATTCTTTTTTGTATTGGTGCCGGGAACCACACGGCTTTCATATTCTGAGGTGAAGAAAATTCAAAAGGGAAATAAATCTATGGCCACCCTACTCATTTAAACTAATGGAGTTGGCAAACCGCTTTGTCTAACAAGGGCGATATATTGACAGACCACTTGCTAAGACTATTTCCGGCATTGTGGTTCGTTAGTCGGTATTACGTTCTACGTGAAATATACTTATAATCCCGTCTCATTTTGTTTTCTTGACAAATTATAACAAAATGAGGCGAAAATTTAATTAGCGCCGAAGTAAGTTCGACACTTATGTTACTTGTGGCATTCCCAGAAGAATAGGCAGAGAGATCTTTGAATTATACCAGCTTGTATTTATAATTCTTGTCCTCGCGCGAATATTATGCTTAGATTTCAATGTGGTTTTCTCATTTTTAATTCTCCACCTACCCCTGTAAGAGACCGTACAGGGAGTCATACGTTTTAAACGATAAGTCACACAGATTTCAATTTACGCCGGAAGAAATCGCGGGCAACAGCTAGCTAATAATTTATCTCTTCATGCAAGTTAGTTGGTTTATCGCCACAGACACACACAATGGTAATAGTAGTGCCGTGTGGTTCCCGGCACTAATACAAAAAAAGAATAGGACCACTCCATCTCTTTTCGGTTTAGTAAAAGGCGTCTAAGGGATAGGCTTACAAACTCGGGATTCTACTTTAGGCGATGGGCTAGCAACCTGTCACTATTTGAATCTCAATTCTATCATTAACGCAAATAGCTGAACGTGGCCATTCAGTCTTTCCAAGACTGTTGGCTCTGTCCGTCACGCAAGGGATACAGACGTGACCATATATGTATGTATGTATGTATGTACACACACAATAATCATGACCGTTTTTGAAAAAAGACCAATAAATCTTCACAGTGCTGTAAAAAAAAACACTGTGTTGTATTTTTATCTATTTGTCTTTTTCAACAAATCGTCTTTGATCTCACATTGATTTACGCCGACCAATGAGCGGTGTTAAACAGTTATTTAATGTGATTTATTTTTGGGAACCTGTGGCTACCGTGGCCAAAGATCGTATAAATGTTGTAGATAAGAATTTGAGAAAGCGGTACATACATACATATAATCAAGTCTATATCCCTTGCGGGGTAGACAGAGCCGACAGTTTTGTAAAGACTGATAGGCCACCTTCAGCTATTTGGCTTTAAGATAGAATTGAGATTCAAATAGTGACAGGTTGCTAGCCCATCGCCTAAAAAATTAATCCCAAGTTTGTTAGCCTATCCCTTAGTAGCCTTTCACGGCATACATGAGAACGATAGAGAGTGGTTCTATTCTAAAATATCGTAATCCACACGTCACTATTGTCATTGTTAACGTTTTTCATTATTTTTTTACACTTAAGTTAAATTTAATAAAAAGAGACAAGAAAATATATGTATTTTTAAGCGGGAGAAGTCTGTAAGGATCGCAGCAAGTGGAAATCCATAGTCTCTGCCTACCCCAATGGGAAATATGCATGAATTAATCAATCAATCAATCAATCAAATCATTTATTCATATAACAATTTAACAATCGTGTCTGAATACAAATAGATACAAAATAAAATTTCAAAAAAGAACAATTAAACTTAATATATCCAACAAAACTTTGATAAGTGCAATAATTCATTATTAGTTGAAGAAATCCTCAATGTCATAAATGTTATTGGCAATTGACATATTTTTCAGTTTGATTTTAAATAAATTTAAACTGATATCTCCTCTGAAATCAACTGGCAGAATGTATGTATGTATGTAAAATATATATTTTTTTAATATAATTAACCCATCTACGGTATTAATCTTTGTGAGCATCGTGTTCCCTTTGTTAAGTAATTAGTCTACATCAAACCGACTGTGTTGTCCTACAAGATTTATTTCGTCAGGAGAATACCTAGTAGGAACATACATATAATCTCGTCTATATCTCTTGCGAGGTAGACAGAGCTAACAGTCTCGAAAAGAATACGAGGCCACGGCTAGCCGTTTGGCTTAATGATAGAGTTGAGATTCAAATAGTGACATTTGCTAGCCTATCGCCTAAAGAAGAATCCCAAGTTTATTAGCCTATCCCCTTAGTCACCTTTTACGACATCCATTGGAAGGAGATGGCGTTTAATCTGTATTTTTTTTTTGTTAGATCGCGTTAAATTTAAATTCGTCGCTCTATGTAGATGACGCTAAATCCACGCGAACGAAACTGCGGGCAAAAGCTAATAGTCAATAATCTTAAAACATCATGGACGTAAATGAGGAACATTTATACACACCATGAATAATATTGCCGTGTGGTTCCCGGCAGCAATAAAAAAAAGAACAGGACCACTCCATCTCATTCCCATTGATGTCGTAAAAGGCGACTAAGGGATAGGCTTTTAAACTTGAGATTCTTCTTAAAGGCGACGGCCTAGCAACCTGTCACTATTTCAATCTCAATTCTATCACTAAGCTAATGATAGAATTGTATTTCATACATTCTCAATACAGACATACAGATAGACCTTTAACCCATATGGTAACGAAGTATTTATGCTCCCAAAGACCCCATAACTAAGGAATGGGAGCAACACGGAAGCCTTACCCGTGGGCGGGGACATGTAATAACTTGTACCCTAGCTTTGTGTAGGCCTTGTTATCTTGTGGTGACTCACCTCACCGTGTTATTCATTCATACATACATACATACATATGATCACGTCTATATCCCTTGCGGGGTAGACAGAGCCAACAGTCTTGGAAGACTGGTAGGCCACGTTCAGTTGTTTCGCTCAATGATAGAATTGACATTCAAATAGTGATAGGTTGCTAGCCCATCGAAATACATTGTACATATGATCACGTCTATATCCCTTGCGGGGTAGACAGAGCCAACAGCCTTGGAAAGACTGAATGGCCACGTTCAGCTGTTTCGCTCAATGATAGAATTGAGATTCAAATAGTGACAGGTTGCTAGCTCGTCGCCTAAAAGAAGAATCTCTACTTTATAAGCATATCCCTTAAGCATCCATGGGAAAGAGATAGAGTAGTCCTTTTCTTTTTTAAAAACTTGTTTTTTTCTTTCAAGAAAGTCAGTTGGCTTCGAAATATTACGGCAATGTTTCTAAGGGTGTAACCTAACACGCAAAGATGAGAGAGAATTAATACATTAATGAAATCCTTTTTGTTAGTAGTACATAAAGTTAACTATAAACGACTTATTTCTAAAATTATCTGAAAAAAAGGAGATTACAAACTATAACATTTGTTAAGGACACTTCTGTCAAAATATGTATTAAATATTTACTTACCCAATGTTCTTTCCTTCATTTCAGCGTGCTCCTAATCTGAAACAAAAAATAGTAATAATTTGAGCAGAAGATTTGACATCGTGTGAGTAAAAATTTTATTCTATCATTAAGCTAAATAGCTGAACGTGGATGTCGTAAAAGGCGTCTTAGGGATAGGCTTACAAACTTGGGCTTCTTTTTTAGGCGATGGTCTAGCAACCTGTCACTATTTGAATCTCAATTCTATCTTAAAGCCAAATAGCTAAAGTTAAATAAATAAATATATACGGGACAAATTACACTGATTGAATTAGCCTCGAAGTAAGTTCGAGACTTGTGTTACGAGATACTATAATAACTCAACGATACTATATTTGATAATAAATACTTTTATAGATAAACATCCAAGACCCAGGCCAATCAGAAAAAGTTATTTTCTCATCATGCCCTGGCCGGGATTCGAACCTGGGAACTGAACGTGGCCTATCAGTCTTAACAAGACTGTTGGCTCTGTTTACCCCGCAAGGGATATAAACATTATTATATGTATGTATATATGTACGAAATGGAAAAAGGTATGCTGGTGGTCCCATAAAGGTAATAGCTGACTCTGTTTCTAGCATAATAAACGTCCAACACTAGTCTAGACGTCGTTTGTCGCGAGTTTCCACGTGTCCTATTGTGAACAACGCATAGGAATTGAAACTATGAAATATACTTACATAATCGATACATCTATATAGGGTATATAGTAATCTATACTAATATTATACAGCTGAAGAGTTTGTTTGTTTGAACTCGCTAATCTCAGGAACTACTGGTTCGAATTGAAAAAATATTTTGAATAGACCATTTATCGAGGAAGACTTTAGGCTATATAACATCACGCTGCAACTATTAGGAGAGAAGAAACAATGGAGAATGTGAAAAAACGGGGGAAATTATTCATCCCTGAGGACTTCAATGATGCACAAAATAACTATTCTACTCGGACTAAGTCGCGGGCACGGCTAGTAATGTTATTAATGCGAAAGTTTGTATGTATATATGGGTTGTTTTGTTACTCTTTCACGCAAAAACTGCTTAACCGACTAAGGGATTGGTTTATAAACTTGGGATTCTTCTTTTAAGCGCCAGGCTAGTAATCTGTCACTATTTGAATCGCAATTCCATCATGAAGCCATACAGCTGAACGTAGCAGCCTATCCCTTAGTCGCCTTTTTCGACATCCACGGGAAAGGTATGGAGTGGTTCTATTCTTTTTCCTATTGGCACCGGGAACCACACGGCACTGTTAAACATATCACACAGTTGAACGTATCGCTTCTGATATAAATAGCCGGTTCCTTGCTTTTACTTGCTCCGTAAACCGAATTATATGTGTTACACAAACTTCCTTATAAGCGTCGCTTGCAAACGTGACTTTATGAGCAAAGATCGTGTTTTATTTCAAATATATTTACATATATATGTGCCGTGTGGTTTCCGGCACCAATACAAAAAAGAATAGGACCACTCTTTCCCATGGAAGTCGTAAAAGGCGACTAACGGATAGGCTAACAAACTTGGGATTCCTTTTTTGGGCGATCGATGGGCTAGCAACTTGTCACTATATGAATCTCAATTTTATCTTAAAGCAAAATAGCTGAACGTGGCCTGTCACTCTTTTTACAGAATACTAACTTTGAAATGGATACTTTATCAACATTATTTCCAATATGAAATTTTTAGCTTTGAATAAAGGTTTGTCAAAGTTTTTACCAACTGCCCGACTCCACCACAGATTTAAAGATTTTTTGTTTATAAATACCTGATTAGTATTTTAATACATTTCTTATTCTTCAAAAACTATGTACGTGGAAAATCTATCCAACTCCGAATCATTACAGAACGTGCTTTCATATGGCGATTAACCCCTGTGTCAATTTATGTATGACACCGTCTGGTACTAAAGCCGATAATCAATTCAATAAAGCCCATAATATGAGGCTATGAAGCGACAAGAACCACTGTCTCACAATTACATCCGCGTCGGACTCACATCCGACATAAAATACTGTCTTTGCCTATAATTTCCATGTAGGAATGTCAGTTGTCACGCGACGCTCAGTGGCGCCATTTTTGAAAAATAGAACAACTATTTTGCAGCTAAAAAAATTCCTACGAACTCTATGGTCTCAAACTTAAGAACGATTTTTCCGTAGTTTTTATTGTAGAATGTGTTAACTTATATTTGTAAAAGGAACGCGACGCGACTCGATCGGCGCACGCTCAGAACTTATCGCCTCATAAAGACCGTACTGCACATACGAATATGCGATTAAGAATCGATTTAAATGATGCCTTTCCTTTTCCAATTCGTCATTCTGCTCCGGCGGCAGCAATGAGCAAATTGTTTACGTACGTGAATGGACAATCGATGAGTGCGATTATCGATTCCGAATCGAGCGCATTCGATTGATTTGTTTGTCTTCGATGTTAATTGCTTGTTTAATCGTGTGAAGGGACGTAGTTGATTTACTGGTTCTTGGAAAGGTTATTGTTTCTATAAATTATTTCAATCACGATTGTGCGTTTGCTGGATTAATTTAAATAAAACTTCGCTGCTTTTTTGTTCTACAAGGCCTGCATTTTTTTGTATTTGAGGTTTCTTTTTTATACAGAACAATTTCTTTTAAATTATCTAAGCATCTTACACTTGGTCACCCTACCTACTTATATCCGTTAGTAAAAGTGGTGGGTATCCAAATTTCATGAACCTTCTTTGCTGCCAACTGCCTAGATATACATATAGCAGTATCCTACTAATATAAATGCGAAAGTTGTGATTATGTCAGTATGGATGTTTGTTACTCTTTCACGCAAAAACTACTGAACCGATTACGATGAAATTTAGTATGTAGGTAGCTGAAGACCCAGAATAACATATAGAAAATTATCCGGAGTTCCCGTGGGATTGATAGGGTTTCCATGCGGACGAAGTCGCGGGCAGCCTCTAGTCTTTACATATAGTTACTACTTATGTATATGGTTGAGCACAACGATGGCTGACCCACTTGACAACTTGGCCTATTTTTCTTTAAAGGGCAAAATACTACCTCAAAATAAATTGGTTACCGTGGCATCATTCATAGATCGATAGATAGATAAAAGTTTTATTCACTATCACAATACATTTGTTGGACACATTCATAATTAACAGTAATAAACAATTTTAATGTGCAATGTGCATGTATGTACCACGAACAATGATGGACAGTGAAAAGGTGAACATATCTTGACCAAATTCAGGACGTCCTGGCAAAGGGTCTGGTCAAGAGTACCAGAAACCGCCGAGCTTGCATGAAGAGAGTTATGAATGTGGATGAAGCGAAGGAAGCTTAAATATTTCGTGAATCTCTGCAAGATTCACGAAATATCTGGCTTAAGATTGATGTTATGTTTTAATGTTACTTCTATGTGTATTTTGTGAAGAAATAAATAATTTTGTTAGAGATCGTGGCAAGTGGAAAGATGTAGTCTCTGCCTACCCCTCCGGGAGAGTGGCGTGATTTTATGTATGTATGTATGAAAAGGTTCTGACTCAGCATAATGTCGCAGGTGTAGGTATACCTACACTGCGACGCTGATGATTCTGCCAGTCACGTAGATGAGCTCAGCGAAGCCATACGAAGAAGAACATAAATCTAGATTATACATTCATACAACAAATTTAAATACGTGATGAACACACAAAAATAACATACAGTAACGCTACATGAACAGGTTAAAACTAATGAAAGCAAACGCATCCGGAATATTTTATTAATAGGCCGCTTAAACTCGGCTGGTATGAATCTAAAATTCAATAACCCGTACGTGAGTATGTTGTTTTGCCGTATAAATAATTTTTAAGTTATTTCTAGTTAAAAAAAATGTCCACCCTTAGGTAACCAACGCTTATCACTAAGGGGTATGAAAAATAGATGTTGGCCGATTCTCAGACTTACTCAATATGCTCACAAAATTTAATGACACTCGGTCAAGTCGTTTCGGAGGAGTACCTACGGGAACAAACATTATGACACGATAATATTATATTATAAGATATACCTCAAAATAATATACACAAAGGAAATGTAGCGGCCATTGAAAAACAAGTCTATACAACACGAATAAACTTTATGCTCAGAACTGGACGACCCGATTCTCACAACTATAACCTTATTATAATTTTTAATGTTAATATTTTTCCGATATCACCATTCGCTTCACTATAATCTTTTTAGGAGAATTCGGGTCAGTATTAATACCATTAAGTTTGCTCATATTTATACTTAGAGAAACCGTAAACAAAATCTTCAGGTCAAACACATATTTATTCAATTTTATTTAATCATGTCGAGAATCTGACGTCTCGTCTTTTGAGATGACTTAATCAGCGATTTACTGATTTTTAAACAACGCCTTTAGTTAGAATTCGAGGTGTCATAATATTTGTAGATGTGGATGATAAAATTGTATAAATATTAATTTGAACAAGACCCGTCTTATAAACTTCTTAATCAAAGTGATTTTTTTTTTTCAAAAACAGTCAGTGCCTGCTTGATTTTAAAAAATTATGGTTGAAATTCAACTAATGAAAACCAGTCAATTTAAAATTAAAACTAAATAAAGGTTACGATATTGTCGCGATGCAGACAATCTGTAGAAGTTAAGCACTGCCCTTAATATTTTTAAGGAAATACATTCATAATATAGACGAACTGTTCAACTGTTTTATTATATGTACAGATAGCATCCAAGTTGGAAATATTAGTCCTTCAGTGGTCTTTGCCAGAGATTATAATAAACATGACCTTGTATCATAGAAATAGGAATAAATCTAAAATATATTTAGATTTATCTACCTTTAACATTAGTTTTTTTTGTTCCTCATCTCATTCTTACTATATTTTACATTTGTCGTCAAATCTTTTGGTTTCACAACATTGGTTGACGTCAAATAAATAACTCAAAACTAAGTTCACTGCCGCTTCCAAGGCATCAGTGCAAAAGAAGCAGTAACAAACTGCACTGCAGCATTTCCTTCAACAACGTCAACTTCACAAATATTTTTGCTATGTTGCTATGGCATACTTATGCATATGTATGCCAGCTGGTTTAGCCTGTTAATATTTATATACAATCAATGAGATGTAAAAGCATACAATCATTATTAGTATTGACTTCAAAATTGTTGGTTCCTGACAGAGCTAATATTTTACACAGTTAGGAACTCTGTTAGTTTAAACTTTGTGGTACTTCATAAAGTAATCATCTTCACACACCGTGCCTAAGTATAGTTACGAAAAGTAAAGCCTACAATGTTATGAAACCTTCATTTACAATTCGGTGTTGGGTTCGATTCCTTGTCGGTGTAGTTTTACAGATTTTGATTTGTGATTTGTGTCTTTGAAGTTAACATAATCTTATGTCTTAATCGACAATATAAAAAAAACAAGAAGAAGGGTAAAATGAGTTTCAATAACATACATATGGTCACGTCTATATCCCTTGCAGGGTAAAAAGAGACAACAGTCTTGAAAAGACTGAATGGCCACGTTCAGCTATTTGGCTTAATGATAGAATTGAGATGACAGGTTGCTAGCCCATCGCCAAAAAAAGAATCCCAAGTTTGTAAGCCTATCCCTTAGTCGCCTTTTACGACATTCCATGGGAAAGAGATGGAGTGGTCCTTTTTTTTATATTGGTGCCGGGAACCACACGGCAATTCAACAACAACAGCCTATACAATGTAACATTTAAACACATAAACTAATAAAAACTATCTACTACACTAAACGATTACAATAATTGTATCGTACAACTCTCAACTCATATAAGGAAGTTAATTCCTTTCAGGCCAGCTGCTCTATCGTAACTTTTCCTTTCAACCAGGTGGTTAGTGGTTACTACAATAACCTCTAAACACTGTTAATTGTTCACTTACAATGCTAACTAATTGATGTTTAGGACCACTAATTTTGGTAATACAGGATAAGCCAAATGTTTTCAGAACAACGTCATTTATTACTGTATTTACTTCAACGCTATCATCATTCACAACTTTAACGTCTTTATCATTAAGTCCAAAATCAATTGTATCAGAAAAGATAATATTAACACGATGTATTATGAAATTAAATGGTTACATATTGACTTGTTTAATAAAGTCTTAATCAAGTTGAACCCGCTTTTGTCATGTTCTTGTGTATGTTTGTTTGTTCTATTCATGATTTTTGTTTCGTTGATAAGTGTGGGAGTATCTTTGGATTTGATTTCGTGATTTCAAATTGCCATTGTATAATAATTAGCACTGTAGAGTGATTCTCGATATTCCGATGTGAAATGCTGTTGATTCATATCATATATATTATATAAGTGATGTCTTGTAGGCGTTTTGGTGTTATTTTTAGAATACATTTGTCATTCAGTTATAGTTTTAAAATTATAATAGTGCAATAAATCCGTTTGTGCCGTTTAGAATTACTTTTTCTTTCATTGTCCTTAGTCGGTTTCAACTAATAAAAAGGACAGATTATTTCTTGGACTAACAAGCTTACGTAAAGAATGTAGATGAGAAAAGAAAGGTTAAAGAGATCATGACAAATCGAAAAACTTTGTATCTTCACGACCCCTTCCTAAATTCAAATTTCCCTAAAATAAAAGGTGATTAACTAAATGTTAAAGTTTCCCAAAAATCTAATGAACCATCTGAATAAAATGTAGTTTGTAAACCCAAAAACAGTTAAGATTAAACTGCAGTTGCATTACCACTAAACCTTGCAAGTATTGCGACATCACTTCTCAAAACTCTTGCGCACGCAATAAATCTTACAAAACCTGAACTACATCACGCCTGTATAAACCGTCAGATTTCAGATCAAAAGAACTTATCAAAGTCATAAAAAGGTAAGTTTTATATGTTTATTATTCGATCCACTTTCTCTATGGAGTTTCGTAATTATGTTTGATCTCGTCTTCATGGAAAATATTCTCTATTTTAAATATATGGTCACTGGTGTCAGATTTCACCCGTATAACTCTAGTACTGGAGTCTGGCAATTTGCACTACTTAAATCAATGCAAAATGACGTTACGACAACGACTCTTCTCAAAGTAATATGCTTTAGTTTGATGGATAACCGATGCTCATGCGGTGAGGAAACATCATGAGGAAACCTGCACTGCACATTCAGGCATCTGAAACCATGTAACCATGAGCCCAAAAACGTTAGGTTACCATAAAACATACGGTGTCAATTATTTGGATACAAATGCAAACTGTCTTAAACAATCTCCATATATGGAAATCAATCGCTCTGTCAGTCACCACATGCCATCAATCTAAAATAAATGAGCAAATAAATTTACATACATACATAAAATCACGCCTCTTTCCCGGAGGAGTAGGCAGAGACTACCTCTTTCCACTTACCACGATCTCTGCATACTTCCTTCGCTTCATCCACATTCATAACTCTCTTCATGCAAGCTCGGCGGCTTCAGATACTCTACTCTTGACCTGACCCTTTGCCAAGAGGTCCTTAATTTGATCACGATACGTTCGTCTAGGTCAGCTTTTATTATATTGCAATGTGGGTGAGGTTTTTTTATATATAAATAAACAAAACGTGATCGATTACACAGATTGAGTTAGCCTCGAAGTAAGTTCGGGACTTGTGTTACGAGAAACTAACTCAACTATACTATATTATAAATACTTATATGTATATAGATAAACATCTAAGACCCAGGAAATATCAGAGAAAGTTCGTTTCTCATCATGCCTTGGCCCGGATTCGAACCCGGGTCGAAGAGAGTTATCAATGTGGATGAAGCGAAGGAAGTATGCTGAGATCGTGGCAAGTGGAGAGATGTAGTCTCTACCTACCTTTCCGGGAAAAAGGCGTGATGTTATATATGTGTATATGTATAAAAGCTCCTAGAGAAAGAGAGAATTATGATTCTGCGAATTGTCTCCTGCAGTGGCTTCTATCTCTTCTTAGATAATAAAAAAAAATAATCTTTGGTGAAACGCCAAACAAGCCGTCCACATCCATCCATATTTCAATCGCGCCTGATCAACACATCTATTTACAACACAGTTTCTCAAACTTCTGTCGCTATGTGTTCTCATTGTAATGTGTTTTAATTAACAATTCCTTTTTTACATCATGTTCACTATGTTTTATTGTATTAGAGGCCTCCCGCGACTTCGTCCGCATGGAAACCCTGTCAATCCCGCAGGAACTCTGGGATAAAAAGTAGCCTATGTGTTATTCTGGGTCTTTAGCTACCCACATACCAAATTTCATCGTAATCGGTTGGGTAGTTTTTGCGTGAAATAGTAATAAATATATGTACATACTGGCATCCTGACATACTCACAAACTTTCGCATTTATACGAGTAATATTAGTAGGATACGTACTTTGAAATAAGAAACTGGTTGCAAAATAAAAAAAAATAATTGGTCAGGTTCAATTGTTGACTTTAAATTAAAAAAAAAACAGTTGCAAATGTGGCGGGCGAAAGTGAACATCTTTAGGAGAGACCTTCGCGAAGCCATTAAATACTTTGGTTGAGACAATGATGATACATTTTTGAACAGATACCTAAGTCTATGCTTAGAAAAGTTAGTTCTTTACGAAATTGCTGTTATCAACAACGGTCCACATTGAGAACAACTGCGTTAGAACAACATCACCGTATTTTACCAAGTCTATTTTCGATTCAAGTAAATTCGTTCTTATTTGGTGTTCTGTTATTGAGAAACCTCAGAACCAATAATAGCTTGTTTTTGTTACGTACAAGTCTTACATGTTCTGAGCGGTCTTGGGAGTGATTTACAATAATTAGTATTATTTAATTTTGTATTTACGACTGCTAAGATTTATGTTTTATTACTGCAATTTGCAATGAGCGGCCTTCGATCGAGTTAAAAGCTTGATCGAAACATCTGACTAGATATTTCTTGTTGGAAATGTTAATTATTAATAAGGACGTGAACGGGTGAGGTTAAATATCGTGACGAAGCAAATTCAGGCAACTGGATGTGTAACCGTGATCCAATATGAGTTAGGTAAGGTCTTTAATTTTTAAACGGTACTTTAGTTTAGTTTGCCGTGCGGTTTCTGGCATGAATAAAAAAAACAATAGAACCACTCCATCTCTTTCCCATGAATGTCGTTAAAGGCGTCTAAGGGATAGGCTTATAAACTTGAGAATCTTTTAGACGATGGGCTAGCAACCTGTCACTATTTCAATCTCAAGCCAAACGCCTTACATGTTCAGCCATAGGCCATGGCCTATCATTCTCTGTCTACCCCGCAAGGAATAAAGACGTGATTATATGTATGTAGGTATTTATATATGTAGCTTTTTTTTAATTTGAACACGGTTTTTAATAATTGTGAATATTTCTCAATAAGGAAGTTCGTACGGTGAAGGTAATTATTAGCTCCTAACTATTAAATGCTAACTAAACTATTTGTATTGCATAAGATTGCTAGAATTTCAATTGTCCTTATAAATCATGACCATATACATAATGCAAGAATTTGCATCTAAATTAGCGTATAACCAAATATCAGATGATTTACAAGGCTACCGCAAATTATAAAGTTGTAGGCACATTGCTAAATGCATCAGTTATTACCTACAGCGTTGCTGGAAAAGTCATTCCATGGCTCAAAATTGTATTCAACAATTCAATTGATGTAAATTTTTCCGGTAGTTGACGTAAAAGGCGAATAAGGAGCAGTCTGTGCCGTGTGGTTCTCGGCACCAATACAAAAAATAATAGGACCACTCCATCTCTTTCCCATGGATGTCGTAAAAGGCGACTAAGGGATAAGCTTAAAAACTTGGGATTCTTTTTTAGGCGATGGGCGAGCAACCTATCGCTATTTGAATCTCAATTCTATCATTAAGCCAAATAGATGAACGTGGCCATTTAGTATTTTCAAGCCTGTTGGCTCTTCTACCCCGCAAGGGATATAGACGTGACCATAGAAAATATAACAGAGCCCTTACAAATTATAATCAATGCTAATCATAATCATGGGCCTATTCTCTTGCTATTAATCCTTGTCACAGGTCTAAGTATATCGCAGAGATCTTATCTTAATGGTCTAAAGTTGGCGCCTGCCTATCAAAAGATAATGAAATATTAAACTTACATCTACTACTAACTCAATTACTTACCTATGCCATGAGAGTAGCTTGAAATTGTTAAAGCCTTGCTAGCGAAGAAAAAACCAAGTGTATGCCAGGTGCTACATTTCCTGGTGATGATTGGCGATTCTTTTCCCCAAAATAGAAGAATTGGACATGTCTGACATGTGGTTTCAACAAGACGACGCCACATGCCACACGGCACGCGAAACTATGGCCCAATTGAGATCCGCCTTCGGTGAACAGTTTATCTCACGTTTTGGGCCCGTCAATTGGCCGCCTAGATCATGTGATCTAACGCCTTTAGACTATTTCTTGTGGGGCGATGTCAAGGCTCATGTCTACAGGGATAAACCAGCAACGATTGGCGCACTGGGAGCCAATATAGAAGCATTTATTCGTGATATACCGGCCGATATGTTGGAGAGAGTGTGCCGAAATTGGGCCTTGCGAATGGGCCATCTAAACCGGAGCCGCGGCCAGCATTTGCATGAAATCATCTCCAAACATCAAATTATATTGATCGTTCTATCGATTCCAATAAAGATTTCATAAAAATTTACAAATTTTTTGAGTTTTTTTTTTAAATCAAATCCTATAGGTACCTCTTAAAAAATCACCCGTTATATATTATTTATTCTAATTTAAGCTTTCCGCTATCATTTGATCGTTAAAACATTAACTGTTGTCAACAAGCTAATTATTCCAATTACCGTCTAGAAATTTCCAACAAAAGATCAAATATTGTTGAATTCCAACTAAATATTTCTAACCTGTCGTGATAATATTCAGACCGTATTGTTATTATCAAAATTCTCCAAAATTATACTAAGTTATACATTTATAAGTAAATTGTTTGATTTACTTGAAAATAATATGAATTCTATCGACATGAAATTCCGATCGACGAATTTATTAGACATGCCTTCAATAGAATTCAAGCTTACCCTGGAAAGTACTTGATATGTTTGAAGCTTATCAATGAATTTCAAGATTTAAAATAAAGCCTCCACTAAATCATTACCCAGGGCAAAGTTTTAAGAACCGCAAGACTGCAGAAGAAGATTCTGTCCAACGTATGTATATCCACTAATGGTGACTGTGGAATTCTCTTCCTTCTTCTTTCATATGATTTAATAACTCTCTTCATGCAAGCTCTGATGTAGGTTTTTGTCTGCTTTTAATTGCATGCAATTATTATATTTATTTTATCTATTTGATGTCGTAAAAGGCGACTAAGGGATAGTCTTACAAACTTGAGATTTTTTTTAGGCGATGGGGTAGCAACCTATCTCTTTTCTATCGTCAAGCCAAATAGCTGAGCGTGGCCTATCAGTCTTTTCAAGACTTTTGTCTACCCCACAAGGGATTTATTTATTTATTTATTTATTGTGACAAAAACGGTTTACACCTATTACAATTATCACACTTTACAATTTGAAACACAGGTATATCATATTAAGTTAACCATATTAAATCATATAAAAAATTTGAATAATGAAATTAAATTTGAATACACATAAATTAAAAATATATATTAAAACAGGGATATAGACGTGACCTTATGTATGGAAATATGTACACTCTTGTTTTGAAAATCCCTTAGTCATAGGTATCGAGAAACAAAAAGGTGATTAATTAATTAATTTAAATTATGTACCACCACTCTCAAAGCTCAAATGAAGAAGATGGATGCAGAATTAACATTGATACAGATTAATAATTCCCTAAATAAAGAAGCCGTGCGAAATATTTTCTTCCAGACACTTATAAAAGTCTGAAACATAAATCGTCTGCTGGTTTACAAGACTTAGCTTTTCAGACTAATTGATATAAATGGCGCCAGAAATTATTTGGAAGTATATTAAGTAGGAATGAAATTAAATTTTGCGAAAAATTTCTGTCGATGAATTCAAGGAAATGATAATTTGCTTTGGGGAATTCCTTAAAAAGTAAAAATAACTACAAGTTCAAAAAGTATATTAAATTAGCGTGATGAAATGAATATAAAAAATACTTTATATTTGGAGATCTGATACAATCACATATTATTCAATCCAGGATCCATGGATTCCCGGTTGCATTCTCATCTCTCCAGAGAGGATGCAACCGGGTGGGACTCCTGGCACCTAATGTACCAGCCTACCACTAAAATCCCTCCGTGCGTCCTTCTTGCCATTTGGAGGGCATTATGGGACCCCAGGCATTTCACCACGATTCCCCTTTGGCTGCCTGGCGCGTCCGTGCCGGGAATCTTGCTGTTATGGGCGACCAGTAAGTTGGTGGTCGCCCTTTCCATCTCAGGGTCGGGAAGAGACCCTAGTGCAACTTCAGTTATCTGATCCGAACTGCTATGTCGGTTACTTTCTTTCGTCTACGGATCTCCTCATTCCTGATTCGATATCGCTCACTCACAATTTATATACAACTTTAATCTACCAAAATGAAGCCCGAAAACTACAGACGAGACATCAAAGTGTCCACACTAAAAATGTCAGCGAAATGGAAACGTGCCCATTTTTCTCTCAACTGCTAGACGGTGGCATGTCTTGCAGACTGTCTAGAGGACTTTTTGATGATAAATTACTCAAATTTATGGATCATATCGGGACATTGAGTACATCATTAATTTTTAGTAGTCTGAAATTCTGATTTATTAGAGAGTTCTGAAAAAATATGCCGTAAATTTTGTAGATATATTACTTCAGTATCTTGATTCCCAAAATTTTGCTACAACTGTGTATGCGAAGCGTTGTGAGAAAAAAGCTTTTCTGCAATAGTGATATCAACTTAAACTGACAATTTTGGATCTTTGTCAGTAAATTATATCCGGAAGATACGACAAAAAGCGTTGTTTTCTTGGGACAAGAGTACACAAAAGTACTCGTATATAAATCTACTTCATTTAGTTCGGCAACCGGCATTATGACCGACTTATCATCTTCAACACAGTATTCCATCCACATTAAGAGTAATACCCAAAATCTCTTAAAGAACTGTATAATCCTACAAATCCTACAAAATCCCTTAAATTACCTTGTCTCTCGAATCCAGATATATTTGGTCGCTAATGGCGCCGCGGTATTTTTGCTAGACATTTGGCACGGGACTTATTCATTTTGTAGAGAGCATATTAATTTTGTTGATCGACCTTCCACAGCATGTGTGGTCTGATGTTATCATCAGGTAAATAGTTTTAATAAAAAACAAAAATTCATTTTATATTTAAAGAATCATTGTTAAGTTTTAAAAATGTAATTTTGTAACGTTTAACGAGAAGGCGAGATAAGAACTGGATGTCCCTAATTTCTGTTCTCGCGAAAATTTTGGGAAATCCTCAACCGCCTTTAGACCACTAGAATTAGACCCAGCGGTTTGAGCTGTAATGTCAGTTCCGTTGACTGGTTAGTCGAGCAGTCAGTCAAAGTCTTCTATTATTTATATACTAGCTATTACCCGCGACTTTGTTCGCTGTGAAAATCAATGAAAAAGCTGGTCTCCGTATAGGCCCTTAGAAGAAGGAAAACTTTTTTTTTAATAATTTGAGTGCGTTAGACCTCAATCTGCCTGGTGGTAAGATGAGGCCTAAGGTGGTGTCCACAACCTCAAATAATGCCTATAATGATGCAAATTGATAATTATAACGACTCTGCCAATATAGCCGATCTCGTTTGAATAATTAATAGAACACGAATATTAATATAAATGTACTAAAAACCAAAAAATAAAAAAATAGGTAAAAAAACTTTTTAAGTTAAACGGTTTTATGTTAAACATACATTGCAATGTTTAATATAAATGTACTAAAAACCAAAAAATAATAAAATAGATACAGTCGTGGGAATTATAAACATATGCATAGACTAGACTAAAATAAAACCGTGGGGCACGTCAATTGTCTACAAATTATAGACTTAATGTGCGATAGAAGAATCGTTTAATTCGTCGTTAGGCAGTTGGCCCGCAGACGGTGCGCAAATTACTTACTATTTTGCTGGCTAGCGAGAAATCGTTTCACTGCTCGTAGTTTGTCTTTAATCGACAAAACTTATGATAAAAGTACTACTCGCTCAACATTATGAAACCCTAAAACTCGCTTAATCGAGCTTGCTAACTTGTTTCCACATTCTAGCCCTACTTATCACACGTCCATCGTTGTCGGTTGAACAACTGCCTAATTATAGTGTAACATTACAAAACAAACATTTTAATCAACGATTGTAGACAATTGACGTGCCCCACGGTTTTATTTTAGTCTAGTCTATGCATATGTTTATAATTCCCACGACTGTATCTATTTTATTATTTTTTGGTTTTTAGTACATTTATATTAAACATTGCAATGTATGTTTAACATAAAACCGTTTAACTTAAAAAGTTTTTTTACCTATTTTTTTATTTTTTGGTTTTTAGTACATTTATATTAAACATTGCAATGTATGTTTAACATAAAACCGTTTAACTTAAAAAGTTTTTTTACCTATTTTTATTTGTTTTTGTAACGAATAAACTCAAAAACTACTGGACCGATTTGAATGAAATTTGGCACAGGGATAGACTTAACCTTCAGGAGTAACATAGGCTACATTTTATCCCACTGCTTAGATTTTAATTTTGAATAGTAAATTGTATTCTACTTGTTGAGACCTTTCATTTGATTCCCATGTTGATGGGATTGATAAAACCTAAGTTATCCGCCATTTTGTAGAGGCCGCCATCTTGGATTTCAATTTTTTATAGTATATTGTATTCTGCTTGTTGAGCCCTTTCATTTGATACCCATATTGATGGGATAAATGAAACCTAAATTATCCGCCATTTTGTAACGGCGGCCATCTTGAATTTATAATGATAATGAATAAACATAATTATATTGTCACCAAAATCCAAAGTGTATACAAAATTTCAGATTAATCGGTTGACAGGAAGAGGGTGAAATTTGAATTACTAAATTTGACCCAAGAATAAATAAAACAAACGGGGTGAGCTAAATAAAACCGTTTAAAAATTACAGAAATTAATATAGATTTTATACTTATATAACTAGCTGTGCCCGCGACTTCGTCCGCGTGGAATAGTTATTTTGGGCATCTTTGAAGTTTGAACCCCTTAAGAATAAATATTTTTTTTTCACATATTCCATTATTTCTTTGCTCCTTATAGTTGCAGCGTGATGTTATATAGCCTAAAGCCTTCCTCGATAAATTGTCTATTCAACGCAAAAAGATTTTACAAAGAAGAATTTTTCAATTCGAACCAGTAGTTCCTGAGATTAGTGCGTTCAAACAAACAAACTCTTCAGCTTTATAATATTAGTATATATACATATATATATTTGTGGGAATGATAGAATTCATAGACAATGACATTGTTATCAATCCATAAAGCAATAAAGGGAAAGGCTAATTTAAAATATAGATTCTTCTTTTTTATAAAAATTTGAGTGCGTTTGACCTTAATCTGCCTGATGGTAAGCAAAATGTGGTGCCCGAATAATGCCTGTTCATTCAAGTTGTATGTTTCGGCGAAGAGAGCTGCAGGGAGACAATTTCTAATCACAGCCGATCACATGATGAAAGATTAGGCGATGGACTAGCATACATACATACATACATAAATAAATAAATATATAAATCATGCCTCTTTCCGGAGGGGTAGGCAGAGACGACATCTTTCCACTTGCCACGATCTCTGCACACTTCCTTCGCTTCATCCACATTCAAAACTCTCTTCATGCAAGCTCGGCCGTTTCGGGTACTCTTGACCTGACCTTTTACCAGGACGTCCTTAATTTGATCAAGATACGTTCGTCTAGGTCTTCCCACTCCGACATTTCACTAGACTAGTAGACTAGCAACCTGTCACTATTTGAATTAAGTTCCATCAGTAAACCACACAGCTGAATAGGGCACGTCTTTTTAAGTCTGTTGGCCCTTTCGCAATTACATATATGTAACGTTTTGACACGAAATTCCCACGAGAGCGAAGCTCCGAGACGCAGCTAGTTATATATGTATGTATATTTATATATCATAGCTAAATCTATGTCCATGTATGTATCATGTGCCGTGTGGTTTCCGGCTTTAATTGAAAAAAAATAGGACCACTCCATCTCTTTCCCGTGGATGTTGTAAAAGGCGACTAAGGGATAGGCTCACAAACTTGGGATTCTTTTTTAGGCGATGGGTTAGCAACCTGTCATTATTTGAATCTCAATTCTATCATTAAGCCAAAAAGCTGCAAGTAACCATTCAGTCTTTGCCCGCAAGGGATATAAAAGTGACCATATGTTTGTAGCTAAATCTAATAGAAAAAATGAAAAGCTTTTATTTCTAAACGCACATATAATAAACAGCGTGCGAAATCATTACATATATCAAAAATAAAAGCTATACATATACCATTGTGACAATCAGACAGATAAACACAAAATGACGTACACTAATGTAACCAACCTCTTCTGATATAGAAGTAATGGGTTTGAATTTAGTTGGACTATAATCGTATGTCATCTTGTCTCATCGGACGTTTTGATATAGTATGTTACAAAAATTTATTTAAAACAGAGAATATTAATGACATATAAATATATATAATCACGACTATATACCTTGCAGAGTAGACAGAGCCAACAGTCTTGAAAGACTGATAGGCCACGCTCAGCTTTGCTCTGCATGATAGAATTTAGATTTAAAAGTGACAGGTTACCAGCCCATCGCCTAAAAGAAGAATCTCAAGTTTATAAGCCTATCCCTTAGTCGCCTTTTATGACATCCATGGGAACGAGATGGAGTGGTCCTACTCTTTTTTGACTGGTGCCGGGAACCACACGGCAGGTTTATCAGTCTATCTATATACTATGTTTATCTCGGATGTATATATGTATAGGTTTGTTTATATCGGATATTTTGTTGTTGTTTTTATTTTTCTGGTAAATCTCACTCATATACTAATTACTCAATTTAAAACCTTTTAATTCATACATAGGAAACGATTACCTAACCCTGCTTATAAAATAATCCTCGATTACCTAAACCGATTATATTATTTATATCTTCATAAATCAGGTTACGTCGTAAAATCTAAAATAATTAGCTTTAATATTTAGTGTGGATAACTTTATCTAAAACTTACGAACTTTATTAGTGTGCAAGTCTGTACGTCGCCGCAAGCGCCGATATAGTCCAAGAGACAGGACTTTTACAATTCTCAGTAATTTATTCCATATCATGTTTTAACATATATAGTACATATGTATATAGGTATATACATACATGTATGTTATCACGTCTATATCCCTTGCGGCGGTAGACAGAGCCAACAGTCTTGAAAAGACTGCCAGGCCACGTTCAGATGTTTGGCTCAATGATAGAATTGAGATTCAAATAGTGACTGGTTGCTAGCCCATCGCCAAAAATAAGAATCC
Organism: Amyelois transitella; assembly: GCF_032362555.1. Taxonomy (NCBI): domain Eukaryota; kingdom Metazoa; phylum Arthropoda; class Insecta; order Lepidoptera; family Pyralidae; genus Amyelois; species Amyelois transitella. The sequence goes on along the minus strand of NC_083519.1, from coordinate 944,636 downwards.
CAAGTTTATTAGCCTATGCCTCTGCCTACTCCCCCGGAAAAGAGGCGTGAGTATAATAAAAAAAATTGATGTCAACAGAACAACAATTCTCATTGAGAATTTCAAACTCGTCGGGGACATGACAAGGTAGCAATATTGGAGATTATATGCGATTATAGTTTAGGAATGTTTATTATATTTTCATACCATTTCTAATGCGTGTCCAAAGGGTTCGATATTCCAGTCATTGTTAAATTAAAAAAAAACCAGCGGACAAAAGCCTATCTTTAGGATTCAGTCAATAGATTTTTATTCTTGCATTCTTTCTTAACCAAGTATACTATACCTTTGCATGCAAACTTAGATTTAACTTAATCAATTATACGATTATAGAGTTGTAAGAAAGTTGTGAACATTAGTTTGAGTACTAACCGATGCTCTTACGGTGAGGGAAAACGTCGTGAGGAAATCTGCACATTCAGGCAAATGTATGTATAACCACGGATCCAATACGGGTTAGATTTGCCTGCAAAGGATGCGGAGGTCAATTGGGAGTCGCTTCGTGTTTAAAACCTGACTCACCCAATACAGAATTCATGATAAAAGGTATACACTGGGCTCCTCTCTAGAGAGGTGAGGATATTCAGCCATAATATGATTCTAGTATAAATATGTCTTCTGTGAAATGATAAACTTATATAACAATTGTTTTATTTTTAGAATGATCTTAATAGACAAATTTATTTCAATTCGTATTTCCTTTTGTGCAATCAATAAGGATTTTAGATTAGTAATGACTAAATACATCTACATACAACAAAGTTAAAACATATCTAAGTCTTAAGCATCATACTCGTAAATGAACTGTTGTTCACCTTTGCCTCAATTTTGTATGCGATCCTCTTATTGTCAGGTTGGCTGGAAGAGATCCCACTTAGGGATAAGCCCGCCTTTGTTTCTACTGTACTGTTTTATATTTGTAATGTACTCCTTTAGTGAACAATAAAGCATTTACTTACTTACTTACATATTTTTTAATTTTCTAATTAATTACCAATAAATCACATGAAACAGAAGCCATTTTCATTTCTGAAATTAAATAATTGATTATTAACGGCTACATCAATAAAACATTTGCATTGTGAGTTCAGAGTAGCTATCGAGTAAACTCAGAGTGCTCACAGTTGTAACATGGATTGAAATAAGACAAATTAATACATACAAAACATACATATAATAACGTCTATATCTCTTGCGGGGAAGACATAGCCAACAGTCTTGAAAAGACTGATAGGCCACATAAAGCTCAATAATAGAATTGAGATTCAAATAGTGACAGGTTGCTAGACCGTCGCCTAAAAGAAAATGCAAAATTGATAAGCCTATCCCTATTGATAAGCCTATCCCTAAGTCGCCTTTTACGACAAATGGGAAAGAGATAAAGTGGTCCTATTCTTTGTTCTATTAGTGCTGAAAACCACACGGCCCTTCCCCTTGATGTACAAAAATATATAAATAACAATTTGCGCGCTCTATAAATGACGTGCACTATTCATATAATAATGCTGTAGGTATAGGTACCCCATGACCGTACGTTAGTAGGCGGCTGACAAATTTATGGGAAAATAGAAACGGGCTTTGTAAACATAAGGTTGTAATCTGATATGAGCTTAGCTTAACGGCTTAATAACGCTGCAAAGTAAGGAGTGATTCACACTTGAAGAAATAACAATGCACTGTGAAATATTAAACTTTCTAGTTACATACATACATACATATCGTCGCGTCTATATCCTTTGCGGGGTAGACAGAGCCAACAGTCTTTGTAAAGACTGAATGGCCACGTTTAGCTATTTGGCTTAATGATAGAATTGAGATTCAAATAGTGACAAGTTGCTAGCCCATTGCTTAAAAAAGAATCCAAAGTTGGTAAGCCTATCCCTTAGTCGCCTTTTACGATATCCATGGGAAAGAGATGGAGAGGTCCTACTTTTTTTTTTGTATTGGTGCCGGGAACCACACGGCACTTCTAGTTATGAAGTTTTTAATAGTTTTCATGACAACTTTTAATTACATCGCATTGGCGATTGAGGCGGCTTTTATAGAAAATCTGACCGTAATCCATATTCATACACTTGCTAATAATATAAAGAGAAAATATAAGTTTATTTGTTTGATACGAATTAACTCATAAACTTTAACATCTGATGATATTTGGCAGAAAGACAGACAAATTCAGATGTAGGTACATGAGCTACTTTATTTCCATTAATTCTCACTGGAGCGATATCTTTTGGGAGTTAATCGATAAACTCCCAAAAGATGTTAACGAAAGGCTAAGATAACTATGTGTTCTGAAATTACAACTCTCATAGCGTAGTTTCTAAATTTTAACTTTTTTAACCTGGAGCATTTTCGGATGAATCAGTTAACTTTTAAAATCAATTTATTCTCATGAACTAGCCTTTACCTAGCATTATTTAGCTCCATTAGAATAATCGGTAACCTTAACAATAATTTATTTATCTGTTCTATTTGGGATCAAGTCGTAAAATCCGATACTAATCTATTTCGGTAATCGAATGGAAAATCTACAATATTATTAATAATTTGATCATTAAATTCCTTATTTTGACTACAGTATATGTAATAAAATTGACAGTATTAAACTCCTATTATTTGCTCAATTGATATGAATTCTTTTTTAATTATTTTAATCTTAAGCAAAGTAATATAATCATATTACATATATAATATAGTCATTTGGGTAAAAGATAATAAAGATTAAGACAGATAAGATTGTGCCTTTTACCTAAAGGCAATATATTTCCACTTCTCACGATCCGTGCATTCTTCATTCGCTTTTGACGTCTACATTGATCGCTATTTTGCTTGATCTAACTTTAAATGTCTTTCCCTTTATGGACTTATACAAAGTTTTATAAACTGATAATTCTCAAAACAATTAAAATTGTACACGGCGTATTGTACGACACACTGAGGGTGCAACTGGGAACACGATATGATGAGAGAGAGAGGAAATAACTTAAAATCGTAACAATTCAAGGTCAAAACCTCAACAAATGACGTCACGATCACCTGCCACGGACGCGTAGCAACCGCTTTCTCCCCATAATGTCAATCATATGCAAATGTGATTCTTAATTCGAACCTATCGTTTTAAAAGGTTCGGAAACAATAAATTTGATTCGACGATCGTCGTAATTACTCGTGAATGGTCGTCAGCCAGCCAATCGGTGGTTGACATGCATGTGACCTTGTTCAAGTTGTCATAGCTCAATGTTTACTATTGGCCATCTTGTGGAACAAGTCTGATGCGTTTACGTAACGGCTGAGAATGCACGCGTTCCTTTTTTAAATTACTTCAAATTAATAGATTAGTTTCTTATGTCTTGAGGACTATGCCTTAAGAATGATTTTTTTTCCTTGATTTTTTTTTTTATTGGGATTAAAATATTAGCGCTTCACATCTGTATCTCCGCAACCTTTGCAGGGAAACCTAACTCATATTGGATCAAGGTAACAGCTGCACTAGACGAATGTGCTTACTACTTATAAGTCTTTAATGACACCAATAGCAAGATGCGGCTCCTATGCTAAATCGCCCGGAACCACACGGCGCGGCGCAGTGCCTGCAATACTTCATTTTCCTACTGGCCTTAGTCTAATCCTCACATCATTGGTTACATCCTCACTTCTCTGGAGAAGCCCGGGGTACGCCTTTTTGACCACGATCCTGAAATAAGTCAGGTATAACACGAAGCTACTGCCGTCTGAGCTCCGCAACCTTTGAAGGAAACTTGACCTATTCGATCCACTTACCTGAATGATTGGGTTTCCTCACCAGAACAGCATTATTAATTTTATCTTGTACATTAGTTTGTGTGGTAACCGATGCGCTTGCGGCCTGTTATACCGCATTTCCTATTCAATTATTTCGTGTTATCATACAAATTTATCAGTTAACATACCTATAATTAATATCTGAATACCCGCTAGGGCTTCCTCAAATTGATTTGGTAGTCGTTAGTATGTCGACAATTAAGTATAAATAACATTTGTCACTATACACATTATTTGTAAAGGAATGTCGGGGAAATTAAAAACTGGTTACTGCGTGTTGAATTTCACACTGTTAAGAGGAAATGCGTTATTTTGATTGAAAGATTAGGATTAGAAATTATGAGATTTTATGATGACTTTCTGGTTTTATTATGATTGGATACCGTGCGGTTCTGGCACTTTAGAATAGGACCATTCCCTGCCTTAACTATGGATGTCGTAATAGGCGGCTAAGGGAATGGCCAATAAACTTGGTGTTCTTCTTTAATGTGATGGGCTAGCAACCTGTCACTATTTGAATCTCAATTCCATGTTTCAGCCAAACAGCTGAATATGGTCTTTCAGTATTTTTGAGGCTGTTGGCTCTGTCTACCCTGTAAGGTAGTGATGATTATCTGTATGTATGTTGGAGTTAGCGGGTTTTAAACATGGGATGAAGACTATGTGCTGAGGCATTAGCTCTTGTTAATATGAAGATAATGTCTTAGAAGAAAAAAGTCATGACCCTGATGTTGAAACAGTAAGTTTTTGACTTACAAATGGTCCGATATAATTTATCTTCATTGACTAACATCATAAACTAATCATTCTATTGTGATCTTTGAGTGATACGTCAACATTCCTCAAAGTCAAGTCAAGTCAAAAGCACTGTCAGCCGTTTCAAACGCACTTTTAAAATATTTCTCTCATACATACATATAGTCACGTCTATATCCCTTGCGGGGTAGACAGAGCCAACAGTCTTGAAAAGACTGATCGGCCACGTTCAGATTTTAGGCTTAATGATAAAATTGAGATTCACATAGTGACAGGATGCTAGCCCATCGCATAAAAGAAGAATCCCAAGTTAATAAGCCCTATATCCCTTAGTCGCCTTTTACGACATCCATGGGATTGGTACCGGGAACCATACGACGTATAAATATTTCTCTCATTTAATTTCATTCCGATTTACTTCTTATATAAATAAAGTTTGCATTTTAGGTATTAATATTAAAACACATTACAATCCAATTTTCTTCAACATTAAGTAATAAAACGTTGAACAAAACCATTGCACATTGCACATAGAAAGATATCTACTCAACAGGCATAAAGTTTAGCAAAACACAACATTCAAATTTACAAGTTTCGCATATCAGTAATTACGGCAATAAAATACACTGAATACACGTCTAATTTGCATGTACCTAATATAAAGTAGTTATCTTTATTACGTAGGCTGGAACGAAGGTGTAGCAATTACATTTAGACCTAAACTGGAATTCCATAATTGGTCGTATTATAATAATTCGCCATGTTTGAGATGACCCCGACTTTTAATAAGAACATGAAGAACGTAGGCTTTTAAACTTGGAATTATTATTTTAAGCGATGGCGTAGCATCCTAAAATCTTTATTTCGTCCACGTACATACATACATATGTACTTACTATCACTCCTGTTTCCCATTGGGGTAGGCAGAGACTATTGAATTCAACTTGCTACGATCCTCACAGACCTCTCCCGCTTCCTCTACACTCATTACTTTTTTCATGAATATTCGACGATTACGGGTACTCCTAACGTCTCGCTTTTTCAAGACATTCGAAATTTGGTCATTGAAGAACCTGTGCATCAATATCTACCTTCCTACTTATAGTATATGTGCATATGTATAAGAATGAAAGAGAGGGAAGTATTATGTCGTCTCTAGCACACATGCCACCATGATAGAATTTGGACAGCAGTTCATGATGGAAGTTAACAGTGAGCGTGTGTGTCTGAGAAAAACCTACTTTTTCAAGACATTCTAAATTTGGTCCTTGTAAGTTCGACGAGACCGGTCCTGTCCCACTTCGTCCAGGTGAACCTTGCTTTTCAGTCTCATCGAGATTGTGAGCTCTGTCTACCCCGTATGGGATAAAAACGTGATGTATGTATGAGCTAAACACTTGTGAACTACGATTTCATAAATATACGTACCATTTATAAATACTATACGTAGGTTTTAAACGAGCACATGACGTAGGTACCTTTATTTGTCTCGGACCTTATAGTTATATTTGTATGTATTGTATATTATACATATATATTTATATAGTAAGTATATAAGGTATATTTGTTAGATATATAATGTGTGTCAAGCGGATACCGGTACCAATAAAAAAAAGAATAGACCACTCATTCCCATGGATGTCGTAAAAGGTGACTAAGGGATAGGCTTATAAACTTGGGATTGTTCTCTTAGGCGATAGGCTAGCAACCTGTCATTATTTTCATCTCAATTCTATCATTAAGCTAAACAGCTGAATGTGTTTCTATCAGACTTTTACAAGACTAAAAGCTCTGTCTACCCTGCAAGGGATATAGACGTGATGATATGTTTTTAGATTTATATGCACCAAAATAAATTTAAGACAATTCTCCGTGGTCGTGCTAGGAAGCATTATAGTATTATGATCTTGTTTCTTAAGGGTCTCAGGTAAACCAATTCAGAAGCCAAGATGATTCAATCTTAATTAATATCGACGACAGTTTATCAGTCTTTGGCAAGCAACCAGACACAACACAAGACAGACAACAGACACCTGGCACGGTACAGGCTACTGCACCATGTAGACTACAAGACCTATGATCATAGTTATACCTACCAATGGCTCAATTTTCAATTGCAACATACCTACATTTATATGTAAAAAAATAGTAAGCAGTCATATTATGTACTAACTAGAGCCTAAAAAAAAGAACCCCAAGTTTGTAAGTCTATCCCTTAGTCGCCTTTTACGACATCCATGGGAAAGAGATGGAGTGGTCCTATTCTTTTTTGTATTGGTGCTGGGAACCACACGGCACGTAATAATATGTATGTATGTAAATACTCGTACGAAGATGTTTTATGGGCCACTAAACTTTTACGCCCATTCATTTTAAAATAATACCAAATCACCTACACACAAAAAGCCGAATAATAAATCAATCTATGCTTATATATATCAATACCTTTTTAAACTTATCATTTGATCCATTGTTGACATAAGACAACATTCTCGAGACAATCGGTATCGAATCGGATCGCGGAAATGGTATCGATTGTGAAACAATCGATTGCTTAGTTTACATTTCACACGATCGTGTTTCAAAACGTCGCGCGGTGTTTATACTAAATATGTGCTATAAGGGGAAGATTATTCTCATAATTCTCTTCCATGTGTTTCTACCTATTTTTGTATGTACATGCATATATCACGTTTTAATCCTTTACCCGGCAGACAGAGCCAGCAACCTATAAAAATGAAACACCACCATCTACGTCTCGTGGCTTAGTAACGGAATTAAGATCCAAATAACAACATTACAAATTCTTAGCCTATATCGCCTATGTGCCGTGTGGTTCCCAGCACCAATACAAAAAAGAATAGGACCATCTCTTTCGTAAAAGGCGACAAAGGGATAGGCTTACAAACTTGGGATTCTTTTTTAGGCGTTGGGAATCTCAATTCAAGTCAAAATCATTAAGCCAAATAGCTCAACGTGGCCATTCAGTCTTTTCAAGACTGTTGGCTCTGTCTACCCCACAAGGGATATAGACGTGACCATATGTATGTAGGTATGTATGTATCGCCTAAAATTAAAATCCCAAGTGTATATCCTTTCCCTTAATTGACTTTTACCATTTGTACGGGAAGAGATGCATACAGAAGATTCATGAACATATTATGTCAGTGCACGATTGCTCCCAAAAAAACCTGTACATCAATATCTACCTTCCTACTTATAGTATATGTGCATATGTATAAGAATGAAAGAGAGCGAAGTATTATGTCGTCTGTAGCACACATGCCACCATGATAGAATTTGGACAGCAGTTCATGATGGAAGTTACAGTGAGCGTGTGTGTCTGAGAAAAAACTACTTTTGATAGATAAATGCTACATTACACTGGACGAGTTTTTAAACGATAGAAATATTGACTATCGTATTTTTAATTAAGTTCATATTATTTTTAATTACTCTCCAACTATAATACGACATTTTTTATTCAACATAATAGCCTACATTAACCTGCCCGCCGTTCCATATTATTTTAAAATTGCGATGCCCAACAGGGTTCATATTGTACCTATTTATAAGCGGGAACTGTAATTCAAATGATATACTTTATAATAAGCAATAAATATTTTGAATTTAAGAGCCGATAAACCGGAGGGTAAGCGAATCACTACACTAGTTTCAATCCTAACGATTATTCAACCAGTGAGTTCTCCCCCTTAACTGACCAGATTATAATCCGCGTACAAACGTGCAGAATTAACGTTGTGAGGTAGTCCATTTAAATCAAGTATTAGCTTTGCAATACTGAACGTCGCCGGTAGACTAGTTAAGGTATCAGAATCGTATGCGGAAAGTTCCGGGTTCAATACTACACGCGTTTAACCCGTAAGGGAAAAGTCACAAGGCAAGAATTCTAATGACAAAAGTGAGATTCAAAATTAGTGATAGTAGGTTCTTCGGTCATCATTTAAATGTAGAACTCCGTATTAATAGACCTTGATCGAATTTTAAAATCTACGCGGGAAGATGATTTTTTCCCCACCAAACCAGCATAGAAGCGTGTTAAAATGGTACATACATACATATAGCGACGTCTATATCCCTCGCGGGTTAGACAAAGCTAACGTCATGAAATCATCGTGAGGAAACCTGCATATTCTGACAACTGGATGTAAAACCATGATCGATCCAATACGGGTAAGGTTCCCCTGCAAAAGTTGCGGAGGTCAGACGGGAGTCGCTTCTTGGAACCAAATAATAAAATAATTTATATTTAAATTTGATCTGATGATTTCATTTAAGCATATGTATGTCAGCTGGCTTTGCCTGTTAATATTTAAATATACTTATATAATAAATAATGAAATATATAATAATAAAGCAGGCTGCCTTCATAAATAACTAGCTGTGCCCGCAACTTCGTCCGCGTGGAATAGTTATTTTGGGCATCATTGAAGCCCTCAAGGATGAATAATTTTCCCAGTTTTTTTCATTTTCCTTTATTTCTTCCCTCCTTATAGTTAGAGCATGATATTATATAGCCTAAAGCCTTCCTCGATAAATGGTCTATTCAACACAAAAAGAATTTTTCAATTCAAACCAGTAGGTCCTGAGATTAGCGCGTTCAAACAAACAAACTCTTCAGCTTTATAATATTAGTATAGATTTGGTAAAGTTTAACTAAGGACCAATCTAGGATTATCAACAGATTTAGTACTAATTTTGTCCTCTAGTCGTCTTATGCGACATCACCCTAAATTCCATCATACGGTATACAGACCCTAACTATGTTACTCGGCAGAAAACAACGTCAGTCAATCATCATACATCACCGCTAGTTATTTTCCACAGAAAAAAAAGAAATTTTGAACGGCCCGCGGCGACCGAATGCCAGTGCGCTAAACACATACTAATTTAAAAATAAACGTGTCAAAAGTTCATTCACACCACACCATAGATTACAGGAATAATCACCGAATATCGTTTAAACAGTATCTCGGTCGCATTTAACAGAGTATAATATATCTCTCTGGATTCGTTTATCTAATCGAACTTTCACCAGTACATAATTACGACGCCTACTGGCATTGGAGACATAAAGTATAGTGTTTATTGCCCGATTTTTCTATTCCCCGTGGCATGTCGGTTGGCCATGATCTTGGTGCTAGGCAGAGAATTAAAAAAAAAAACGTTTATTTTTTTTCTTTCGTTACACCTTCACAAGCCAAAAAAGAGGAAAAACAAAAAAAAATTCAGTCACAATAAAATCTTATATTCTTTGGTTGATGACGTTAAAATATTATTGCAAGTAGCAAATATGGTAATAAATGGATCGTATAAAGAAAACATTATCGACTAACTTACATGTTTAGTAAACCATTATGTCTTTAAATGAAAATTGAAGTAGTTTGGAATATACTTTTTATTTCATTGTGATGGGCTACCTAACGTACAACCTAAACAGGTGATCCCGGCGCACGCTTGGCCATTTTTCACCCAATTTCCCAAATCCTATCATTAAGCCAAACAGCTGAACGTGGCCATTTAGTCTTCTCCAGACTGTTGGCTTTGTCTTTTACCCCGCAAGGGATATAGACGTGACCATATGTATGTATGTATGTTTCCTAAATTATGGTTACCCTAACAGGTTATGTCAAATAACGGGCAAATTCACATTTATGCAATATAATAGACTATAAAAAAAAACATTAATAATATGTTACGTGGGAAGCCAGTTATAATTATGTTATCTATTAATTATTATAGACATAGCATAAATTATGCTTTATATATATGTCATTCCGATTACGATTGTCAATAAAATTAATTTTCAATATTGTAAATTAGCGGATTTAGCTACAGGACGTCCAATTTTTAATGTCGGTGTTGTGTTTGTAGTTTCTTTGATTGTTATTAATAAAAATTTACTATCGACTAAGAGAAAGGCTAATAAACTTGGGATTCTTAATTCATCATTCATTCATTCATATAGTCACGTCTACATCCCTTACGGGGTAGATAGAGCCAACAGTCTTTAAGAGACTCTGTCTACCCCGCAAGGGATATAGACCTGATTGTACGTATGTAGGTATATATCAACTAGGAACATAAAACAGTTGTAACTGTTATAAATATATTCACAACGAGATGAAAAATACGTTTATTTGTTACTTGACTACTGCTGTCTCAGTCTAAAGATTTTTGTTTTACAAAATAACATACAATACAATATATAATCCATTTTAAATCCCCTTAATCTTCGGACAAAGAACACGGGTTGTCTGTGGTCAATTTATTTAAAAAGACATAGACAATCAAATGCTACAATGTAATTCTAAAAAACCAATATAACCTGACCCATAAAATTATAAGAATAAGTGATGATTTTGTCAAAGAAAAATATACGTAGGGTTCTTGTTAAACCGGATTATGAGTGCTGCATTAAAAACGACTGGCAATTTTCCAAAAAAACTTTATAAACTGTAATGTAAAAAATGAGGTATTAGGGCATTTGTACACTATCAATTTTAGTCGTTTAACCGATTTGAAATGATATAGTATTTTGAATTTCGAATATTTAGAATTTTTGAGTTGTAAAAATCCAACTAAGTAATATTACAAATGCGAAAGTTTGTTAGTATGTATGGAAGTTTGTGACTCTTACTCACGCAAATATTACTGAACCGATTATGATTAAATTTGATATGTAGATAGCTGAAGACCCAGAATGTGTAAACATAGCTACTGTTTATCCCGGAGTTCACGCGGGATTGATTGTTACATTATGATAGAGTTACCACGCAGACGAAGTCGCGGGCGACCTCTGGTTTCATTATAATAACTAACACCATAAAAAGGTGACAAAATTACTCAAGTAAACTTGTACCATTTTGTAGAAAAAGTAAAAAAGTAATAAAAACTGATAAAAGTAATAAAATAAATTCGAACTATCGATCGGAAAATTTAATTACTGATTAGTACAGTAAATATTATTATTTTTCATTTTCTCTTATTATTTATTTTAATTAGTAACAGTTCATATCTGTAAATAAATACGAATCAATTATTTGCTGACAATTAATAATATTTACGATATGAGACACAGATATAAATAAATTAAAAAAAATCTTCTTTTTCGGACATTCGCTGTTTAAGCTGACGTTATCAGTTTTCGCCCGCCCTTATCCCAAACGTAGCATCGTCATGGCGTAAAATAAATAATTCCACTTCTTCTAGGAAATACCTATTGTTGTAAAAATAGTGGACTTTGTGCTGTTTCTCTTCAGTAACAAACGTTAAGACATTTTATGGTTTGACGTATGTGTTAATTGGTTGATTTAATCTGTTGATTCATATTTATTATCAGATTATCCTTTTTTATTTTTATTTATTTTTATATTTTCGACAAGCTGTTGCCTGCGACTTCGTTCGCTTATTTTAATCATTTGTAAATTTCAACTTATTGCGTTTTTACAATGTCTTAGCAAAGTAAAATGTACATGTGTTCAGTACTTTCTTTCATCCGTACTAGAGTTACTACCGAAATACTCATCATTACATGCTTTTAATCACTCGATATATTTCCCTTAGATGTCGAAAAGACGACTAAGGGAAAGGCTAATAAACTTGGGAATCTTCTTGTAGGCGATGAGCTGGCAACCTGACACTATTTGAATGTCAATTCGAACGTGACCTTTCAGACTTGTCAAAACTGTTGGCCCTGTCTGCCCCGCCAGGGATATAGACGTGACTATATGTATGTACGTACGTATGTATGTATGGAACTACTATACTTTTAACTCGGTAACTTAGTTGTGAAGTTTACACAATTGTAAATATAAATCTTTACATAATTACCATAAATAACTAATTGTCCAATGAGGATATTCATTTACAAAATTTATGCAACCCGATGACATAACATATGTAGTATCGCATTTTTGGAATGTTTCTCACAAAATCAATAAATAATTATTAATGGCCAGCATTCTACTTAATTGGACTAAATTATGTGTAACACACTATCTCGTTTGATCGAATTCCAATCGGCGATATGTTTACATCAAACTAATAAATAAATAAGTACCTATAAATAAATAAAAATCAAGTTGAAGTAAGTTCTTTGAGACTTGTGTTACGAGATACTAAATCAACGATACTGTATTTTATAACAAATACTTATATAGATAAACATCCAAGACCCAGACCAATCTGAAAAAGTTCTTTTCTCATCATGCCCTGGCCGGGATTCGAACCCGACCTCCGATATCACAAACAAGCGTATTACCGCTGCGCCACAGAGGCCATCCTAACTAGGCTTTGACCGTAGGGGTTTCCACTATTCGTGGTGAAATGCCTGCGATCCCATGATGCCCTCAAAATGACAAGAAGGGCGCACGGAGGGGTTTTAGTGGGTAGGGTGGTATATTAGGTGCCAGGAGTCCCACTCTGCCGGGTGAAGACCCGGGGGGTTGTCCGTAAAAAGGATTTATTCTTCGATAACAAAAAAAGGGGTTTCCACTATTGAATGAAGCCTTATCATGAAAGCAAAAAAGACACCTTCGATTATTCAAAAGTCTAAACTAGTTAGTTTTTATTTTTCATTGAGTATATTATATTACATACATACATATAATCACGTCTATATCCGTTGCGGGGTAGACAGAGCCAACAGTCTTAAAAAGACTGACAGGCCACGTTCAGCTTTTTGGTTTGATGATAGAATTGAGATTCAAATAGTGACAGGTTGCTTGCCCATCGCCTTAGGGAAGAATCCCAAGTTTATAAGCCTATCCCTTAGTCGCTTTTTACGACATCCGTGGGAACGAGATGGAGTGGTCCTATGGTTTATTTAATTGGTGCCAGGAACCACACGGAACATTATAATATAACCTTAAACCAAATAAGTATAGAATGACAAAAAAGATTAAAATTAGCATACAAAGATGCTATCGCTTCACCTTAAATATTTCCGTGCCAATTATCTTAAAAAAATACAAAAGAATATTTTTGCCAAATTATTGCTATTATTAAAATACATAATATATATTTCCGTTATACCGAAATTTATTAGATTTTGTGGGTGGCTAATTTGAATAATGCGGACAAGAAGATATTGATTGCGGATCAATTTATTAGCAAATATTAAAAAAATGATTTACATCGAAGACATATTCATTCATACAGTAACTTAATGATGTCAAATCCCACTAGCAGACATATAAATCTGTTTATTGTAATTTATCGATGTGCTTTAGACAAAAATGTCGAATGTTAAGAAGATTAAGTAATAAATCTAGATAGGGCGTGGATTAGTTCAGCTTTGCGAAAACAGATTTGACTGATCTTATGAAATATGGTCTGTGTGACATAATTTACTCTTAATGGGCACTGTACTCTTAACCGTTGAATCGTCGCCTACATTCTACTTTGTCAATCTATGATGATTATTCATCATTCATATAATCACGTCTTACTTGCGGGGTAGACAGAGTCAGCAGTCTTGAAAGAGTGACAGACCACTATCAGCTGTTAGGCAAACTTACAGAATTGAGATTAAAATGTTGACAGTGTTACTAGCCTATCGCCTAAAACATCCCTTAGTCACCTTGTACGACATCCATAGGATAGAGATGGAGTGGTCCCATTCTTTTTTACATTGGTTCCGGGAACCATAAGGCACAAGTTAGCTCTGTCTACCCTATAAGAGATATATTTATATATGCATAATAACTCAAAGACTATGTCATTCGTGGCACAAACTCATCCGGGCATCAAAAACCCATTGAACCATAAAAAAGAAATTTATTTCTAAAACTTAAACTAAGTATATTAAAATTCAGTAGTAAATTTCTATAATTATATTGTACAATTTTTGGTAAAACACCGTTTCTTTAAACCCCAGCCGGTATACTAAACAAACTTGCATTATTCGGCTTCGCCTGCCCCGCAATTACGCGGTGATAACATCTTACGATGTGTAATTCAAACAAGGTTGCCAACGATACGTTTTTAAATCACTTTAAAAAAAGTTATTTGAGTCACCCTCAATAATATTGTTATCCTACTAATATTATAAATGCGTAAGTTTGTGAGGATGTCAGTATGGATGTTTGTTACTCTTTCACGCAAAAACTACTGAACCGATTACGATGATATTTGGTATGTAGGTAGCTGAAGACCTAGAATAACATAAAGGCTACTTTTTATCCCGGAGTTCCGCATTGATTCCACGCGGACAAAGTCGCGGGCGGCCTCTAGTTTTTAATATGCCTAAATTAAGTCTCGAGAGCGGATTTACATAACGTATAACTTCTACTTTTGATGGAGAAAGGCTAGAAAATATAGTTTCCTGATATCTTGACTATTGAGTCAGGAATCTATATTTCCTAGTTTTGTCTAATATAAAATACTAGCGACCCGCCCCGGCTTCGCACCGGTGCAAAATTCGGAAAAAATTATACATAAAAACCTTCCTCTTGAATCACTCTATCTGTTACAAAAAACCGCATCAAAATCCGTTGCGTAATTTTAAAGATTTAAGCATACAGACAAACAGACTAAACGACTTTGTTTTATACTATGTAGTGATAAGAGAAATTTAAACGGCAACTAGTTCAGTAAAAATCAAGGCAGGTTTCCAACGGTTAAGACTGCCAAATAGTCACAGAATGCATACATACATAAAATCACGCCTTTTCCCGGAGGGGTAGGCAGAGACAACATCTTTCCACTCGCCACGATCTCTGTATACTATACATACTCGTCACAGAATATAAATTGTATTATATTAAGACACATGCAGTCTACGTTTGCATTTTTGTTTAATTCTTATAATTATAACCAATAAATGATTTTAGTACTGTATTTAGTGGAACTTTGAAAATAAAAGCTGCACTTCCAAATGCAAATACTACTTTTGATAAACTAGAGAAAAAGTAAGCAGATTTATTACATGTAACCGCTTGTCTATTTATAAGGCCGCCTTTGTCTATTTTGTGCTATTTTGCATGTTTTACTCTTATGGTGCCATAAAGAGTTTTATCTATCTATCTATCCAAGCAATACAGAACTTGGTACATTTGTGTTCAATCATATTTCTAAAATAATTAATCATGTACCTTAATACGATAGACATAAATCAACTTTTAAAGTGACAACCGTTTTATCTACGCGGTGACAACAACAGTAATTTCTCTTTAATTCACCATTAATTATATTAATTTAAACTCATAAATATTACTGCATACATCAAGACGCCTTCTGTGCATTATTGTGTGTGCAAACTAATTGTTTGTACGAAAAGAGACTTTAATGTGTTTATCTTAAGATTATAAATTTGCACTGTAGACTGTTAGTGTATTCTTAACCAGACGAGCATATCTGATTTTCTAATGTGTTTAAGAATTTAGATATTTATTGGGATAACATGCATAATAATAGTCAAATCAGTTACCCAAAACCGATGAACTTGAATGAAAATAGAGATGAATGTGGATGAATCAAAATAAGGAGGAATCGTGGCAATGTATTCTCTACCTCCTCTTCCGGGAAAGAGACGGGATTGTTTGTATGTTTGTATGAATACGGTGCAAAATTTGATTTAAAAATTAGTGAAATATAAGACTTATTTCGAAAAGCGACAACAGGCCATCTTGAAAAATTAAACACTTTAGTTGACTGTCTATAATGTATAAAAATACTAACTATTGCGATAATAGGAGGAAACGTTACAGATATAAATTAATTAGAACACAGCTTCCAGCAAAGCAAAGCAACATGACTTATTAACGAAACAGTAGAAAGACTCGTAAAATATTTGGAAGAGAAAATTACGATGTATTCAATTACTAATGCCGTTTAAAGTGATACAAACGATTCTGTCGGTAAAAGTTATAATTGCAGTATACTCTGGTTTAAAGCTGACAGTTTATAGGAATAAATCTTAGTTACAATGTTATACAATATTGCAAGTTACAATAGAAGTGAAATTGTTATTAAGTCCGAAGCTGTCTGCTTGAAGAATAATATTCGTAGCAGAACTAAATGAGATAGAGTGAATAAGCTTCGATATAATAATAGACGTCTCTGACTAAGCCGTCTATATCAAACGACCTCAGCTATTTGTACAGATGACCTAAGGCTAAGCTGTCTTTTCATGTCTTGAAACTTGACAATAAAATGAAAGTGGAATTGTTATGGTGACAATAGTTAAGACTGATGATTATATAAACGGGGTGGCGTGGGAGCAACTATGGGTGTCTTACCAAAACAGGTGTGGCAATAAGAGTCCCAAGAAGATTAAAGAGAACATATAGTCTTACAAGACCAGGATATACACTAGACTTTATGTATAGATGGCATGAAAAAACATATTTTAGAAAGAGGATACAGTTATTTAGTCAAGAGATGATTTGCAAGTCAAACAATAACACTGACGATAATAAATGAAGTGAAAAAGAAGGTGTCCATTGCAACCTAAAAAATTGCAACTTAAGAGATTTTTAAGACATGATTTTGGATGCATTATTTTAGATTACGTGCATTTTAGACCCTATGACTTGACTTGACTTTCATGAAACAGTTCTCTGTTAAATCTGTTTGAGTTACTGTTGGTTAAGCACAAAGCTGAGTGAGTGGTAACATTTATAGCTAAAATCACGTCTATATCCCTTGCGGGGTAGCATAACAGACTTAAAAAGACTGATAGGCCACGTTGAGCTGTTTGGCTTAAAGAAAGAATTGGGATTCAAATAGCGCCAGGTTGCTAGCCCAGCGCCTATAAGAAGAATTCCAAGTTTATAAGCCTTAGTCGCCTTTGGAAGACGGAAGAGATGAAGTGATCCTATTCTTCTCCTATTGGTGCCACACGTCACAAAATCACACATCCAATTAATACAAAAACTCCAACAGAAGCGTCAATACAACTTGAAATGCTAAACAAGTTCATTATTCAAACGTTTATCGGTAACAGACAGCCCTGCAGAACTCATGCCGGTTATATTGGCAACTCGTGATTACGGACATCCTTCCAGAACACGCGCATGAATATTACATGAACTGTCGCCTGGTTAAAAACGCGTCAATCTTCTCCCATATTGTTGGTTTTATAAACGGCGCAAATGATAGTGTCGATGCCTTCAAAGCGATCGTTCTGTTGGTTTTTATACACCTCCTCGCCTTTTGTATGAGAAGTTTTATCGATGTTTTTTGTCGTGCTGTTGTTTTAGTGTTGGGCTTTTCGTGGAGCCTTTATTGTATTCTTGGCGTCGTGTATTTGCCAAATAGCCGAACGTGGTCTATCAGTCTTTTGGATTGACTGTTGGCTCTGTCTACCCCGCAAGGGATATAAACGTGACTATATGTATGTATGTAATATTCTTATCATTTGGAACATTTCACCTTATTCTTTCTCTCGTATCTCAATTCCATTATTATACCATACAGCTTA